>NW_028292583.1:16196739-16350486 GCF_029948245.1 Actinia tenebrosa
TTTCTTATTCTCTCTCCTTTCTTATTATTACGTATAGGAGCAATGGCCTCACAGAGTTAACCTGACAAACAGACAGTGGTGCCTCTACTATAGATTTTCAAGGGATACAATGCTACTCTTTAGCATATGGACAAACAGGTTCTGGAAAGACTTTATTCGAGGGTACTGGGTTTACGATTGTACTAACAGATGATATGGAGGTCCAAGGTGTGATCCCTAGGACAATCTTGATTTATTTACACACATGGAAAACAAGAAGGATGAGACTGAATTTCTTTTGAAATTTTCATTTCTTGAGGTAATGGAACCATGATTTTGACTAATTGTTTATTTACTATGACACAATCAAACGTGTGTGAGTGCTGTATTGGAGTTGATGACGCTTTGTGGATTGGCAGCACATGAAGAAGTGTTAGGGAGAGACGTGGAGGAGTAATCGTATGCCTCCCCCTGACACTTCTCGAGGGTTCTGTTCTCTGGGCCAATCCCCAAAGTGCTTTATGACCCACACATCACAGCAAGCAGTTTTTTACTTTCTTTTATAAATGCCAAGTAAAGGGCCACATACCTACCATACAGTATACTCTCTCTGTCCTGACCTGTGTTTTGGACATAACCTTCATATGTTTACCACAATATAATATTACTGTTGGCATTTCCTTGTGTACCAGATTCATAATGAAGAAATACCTTGACTTGCTGAACCCTTCCTCGTCAAGCGACAAAATAGCAATAAGAGAAAACGTTGATGGTGGAATCAAGGTAAGTTGAATTCTAATACCCAGTTACTGCGGTTTTTCGTATTCTGCAAACTCGGTGGTTGCAAGCTGCACGCTTAAATTTAGTTTTTCACTGCTGTCAATCAAGAATAATCAGTGGATGCCTCTTATGTTTCTTGACTTTGACTGGCTGCAGTAAGAAACCAATTTCACAATTAGCACGGTTGAAATGTTGGAGTTCGCAGAATATCGAAAACTGCAGTAACTTACTGTTTTACTACCCTGTGTTACTCAATGGTCTGCAACTACATAGACCGCTAATCAACACAGGCTACTGTCTTACTAAATTATGTTTTTTTGTGTGTTTTCATGAGAAAAAAGAAACCAATATTTCTATCAATAAAATTGCATGTTAGGCCTTTTCTGAATAACATGATGCATTGTGGTCTAGCTTGGGTACATCCAAATAAACCATGATGTACAAATGATGCTGGGAACAAAGCAAACCACAAATGCACCCATGATCATATTCACTATCTCAGGAAAAATCTGTCTCTTCTACAGATTGCAGGTCTAATGGAGCTGCCAGTTTCATCAGGCGAAGAGATGGTGAAGGCACTGTGTAATGGATCAGCAGCAAGAGCAACTGGTGCCACAGCAATGAACAGCACCTCAAGCCGATCACATGCAATATTCTCAATTATCATGGAACAGAAGGATAAGACAGGAGAAGGGTAAATGGATTCATAGATCGATAGATTATTTCAGATCAGCAAAGATATATATTGCTTGCTCCTTAGCAGGAAATTTTCATAATTTCCTATTGATGTGAGGTAGTTTGGAAGTTAAAGTGTTTAATGATTATAACTATTTTTTATATTAGGGACATAAAAAGAGCCAAGTTTCATCTTGTAGACTTGGCTGGTTCAGAGCGCTGCAAGAGAACCAATGCTCAGGGAGAACGATTCAAAGAAGGTACTTATTGATGGGAACAGCAAGTTCTTAGAGTGACCTATCCCCCTTTTCATTGGCTGTAAAAAAAAGCTTGAAGACCTAACAAAAATTTGCAATGTGTATTGGGGAAGGGGTGGGTGATTTGTTATTAATATAGGAGTGAACCCTACAACTACCCCCATGGGAAGTTTTGGCTATGCTCCTGACATTCAGAGCTTAGCATTCAACTCACTGTTATATCTCAAGAGTGTTTATTTTTGTGACCAATATATTTTTGATTGTCTAACAAAGGAGTGAACATCAACAAAGGTCTTTTGGCCCTGGGGAATGTTATTAGTGCTTTGAGCGATGAACAGAGGAAATCCATGCCATGTACCTTACAGGGACTCCAAGCTTACTAGACTTCTACAAGGTATTGTAAAGATGGGATATTCATTCATTTCCAGTTTTCATTAGTTTTCTTCCATCCATCAATCCTTTTGAGTGAAATTTGTTTTTTTTTATCCATCAGTTGTACATTCAAGCATCTGATTGTTTGACAATCCAATCATCTATCCATTCCATGCATCCCACTCATCCATTAGCCATTCAAACAACCTATCCATCCATCCATCCATCCATCCATCCATCCATCCATCCATCCATCCATCCATCCATCCATCCATCCATCCATCCATCCATTCATTCATTCATCCATTATTCTATCCATCCATTCTACCAACCAATCAAACCTACAGTTCATCTCATCCATTCTATTAATCCATTCCTGTTTTCAATGCATTCAACCAAACAATTTAAGCTATTGCATCCTATCCTATCCTTCCAATCACACATCTATCCATCCCATTCATCCATCCTTCGATCCATCCATCCAACATTCATCTTATCATGTTTCTTACCAGATTCCTTGGGAGGTAACAGCAACACAGTTATGATCGCCTGCGTCAGTCCTGCTGACAGCAACTACGAAGAAACACTCAACACGCTTCGTTACGCCGACAGAGCGCGACAAATCAAGAACAAACCAATCGTGAACCGAGATCCAGTGTCTGCTGAAATGGCTAGACTAAAAACAACAGGTACAACTGATGAAATTCAGCTGATGGAATTCATGCTGACTCGACTTTTTGAAGTTGAAACAAAGTTTGGCAATGACCAGGTTGGACTATTGAGACAAGATAAAAATCTCAAACTTATCACGTCCGCTTATTGAATACCAGTACTGTTTAATGTTGCTGCATAGCCATGACTTGACCTTTTGCTCGTATGTTCTTATTATCGCAGTTGAAGAATGTTGTAAAGACCACACGAATTTACAAAATTGTCTTGAATTTTTTTGTAGGTTCAAATGCTTCAACTTCAACTAATACAAGGACAAACTATCAATGGAACATTACCAGATGCAATCGAGTAAGGACAACAATTCATTGTTCTTCTCGTAATTTGGTCCTCGTCTTACCTTTTGCATGACGTTTTATTTCCTTTCTTTCATTCGTCTATTTTCTTTTTTCCATCCCTTTTCTTCCTCTCATTCTGACACATCTCACTTACCTGATCTTTGCTGGTGCTACTTAGCTGGCCGGTTTGACAGTTTTTTTTCAGCCCTCAGCATGCATTACATTTTTCACGCAGTTATATTTTTCTATTCTTTCTTTATCAAAAGAAATGGCATGGGATTGAACTTGCATGAGCTGACAGAACGCGTTAACCAACTAGAGGTAAAATTTAATCTTGAAGACTTTCTAAATGTCCATCTAAGTTGTGTTAGTCTTTTGTATGCGTCTTAGACAGTCCTCAGTCTATCAACCAGCCTAGTAAATGCCCTTATGCATAAGAACCTTTTACTCGTTCTTCAACTGATCTTGTATTTTCTTGTGCTGTTCTTGTAGGAAGAGAATAATAAGTTGAGTGAGGAGCTTCACAACTCTGTCGACCAAAATACAAAGATGTTCGAGAAGGTTTTAATGGTACGTTCCGCGTTTATACTCGGGCGCATGTTCTTGTCCTTCTGAAAAAGCAATTTTCTGAGAGTGAGCATTGAGGTGACATTTTAGGCAGTTTTGAGCACGAACATTTGCGCTAAGGACGGACACACGGTGCAATATTACACGCAAAGTTACTGATGTAGGATCGTTTTCTACTTCAGCAGCATTGCGTGCAACAAATTGCGTCGTGTGATATGGATCGCAACATCGATTGCATGCAACATTGCGCGCAATGATGCAACGTGTTTCCCTAGCTTAATTCAAACAACTGATAAATCCAAGCACGTTACTCCAACAGGCCGAGCTTGCCAGGGACAAACTGATGAGAAAACAAGAGGAACTCAAGAAATATCTCAATGAACATGAGTAAGTTATAATATTAAACTATACGATATACCATACCATAAGGTTAAAATCTTAAGCCACAACCAAAGTCAATAATAAGTTTGACTTTTCTGTTGCCATTTTGTTTAGAATCAAGCTGGATCTTGCGCTAGAAGACGACAAACTAGCCCGCGATCAAGACATGGATTTAGCCACAGAATTGCAGAAAAGATTCCAAGATTTTGAGGTAACAAAAATATAATAGATCGGATGATGAAGTCCAAAACATTGTAGTATTTGAAGTACAAAACGGAAATTATTGATGTTGTTGTATTTAATATTATGACTTTCTCTTTTTCGTTCGTAGGAGAGGTGTACTTCTACCACGACAACCGAAGAACATAACAATAGCAATGAATCCTTAAAACAGGTAAAGTACTTGAAGATAAAGAAAGAAATAACTACCAAGGAGAAAACCATTATTTTATATTTAATTCTCTTAACATAATAATTGTTTTCAGGATCACAGCTACGAGGTCGAACACGTGGACCAGAATAGCAATAACTCCCTACCCTCTTCCCCCATGAATAGTACATTTGAGTCCCAGCATGCACTGCGTCAGGCAGAGCTTGGGCGCCAAGTCCAAGAGCTGACAAAAGCGCTGACTATGAAACAAGAATTGGCTTTGAAGATGCAGCAAAATGAGGGCGCCATGAATGAAAAGATGGTTAAACAGTACGAGGTCAGTAGCATCATTTTTATTTCTTCGGTTTGTCACGCAACGCACTTGTGGAGGAGAAAGTGTTACATGACGACCCAAATCAAAATGCACATGAAATTATGATATTAGCCGTCCTGGTATGGAAATTTTGTCATTGCATGGCCTTTAAAAGGAGTAAATTGCTTATTAATCCCTTTCTGTGCGCGCTATAATTTAAGGTGGCTACGCGTCTACGTCTAGGGTGCTTTAGGTGCCGGGTATATCCGATAGAATTACCCTTTAAAATAAATGAAACAACTTCACTTTTCAGCGTACTATACTTTTTACAAGAGTTATTTTTGTCTCTCTTTTAGACTACCGTACGTGAGCTGGAATCTGAAATCGGTAAACTCGAAAAAGAAAAATCTGAGCTCGCACAGGCTCTTGTTGCCGTCAAATCCTCAACTAATGCTGAAGGGTGAGCTCGATTTATTAAAGTTTATTCAAGCGCGCTGTGTATATTTCTTCACTGAACGAAACTACTTTAAAGCGATGTTCTAATTCCTCACGTTTTCTGTGCACTCCACACTGTACATTTTCATAGATGCGCAAATATGATAATTATGCACAATGTATCATGTAGCCTGCGTAGCGTCTCTCCGGCGCTGGGGTTGGGAGAGGCGGGATCGACCAGTTCATCTTTCCCCCTCCCCGACCCCCACCCTGAAGGTTTCGTACTATGTGGTTTACGTTTCTTGCTTTCAAACCAAACCAGGAGTTCCAAAGACAGATCTCGCATCAAGGAACTGGAGACAAAAATCGTCGATCTAAAAAAGAAACAGGTTTGTTTCCCCCTTCACTTCTAAGGTAGTAATTTTTTTTTACTTAAGTCGCCCAGTCGTTGGACTTTAAAGTCATCTTTCATTTGTTTGGTGTTTGTCGTCAGGTCGAAATGCAGAAACTTCAGCGCCTCAAGCAACAGAGTGATTCAACGATTACTAAACTAAATACTGAAATCCAGGTAATAAGATTTTTTAGTGGAACGAATTACATTTAGCGGGTTCCCTGCATTTTTCTTATCCTACATATGCAGCTTTGGTTGTAGGAATTTGCGCGCATAGCGCAGCTCTTTGCGCGCAAGTCACATGACGATGTTTAAGTTAAATTGAATATTCTTGTGTTTTAATAGAGCATGAAATCAGTTCGCGTCAAGCTGATGAGACAAATGAAGGAAGAATCTGAAAGATTCAGGATACTGAAGAAAGAGAAAGAAAAAGAAATAATGCAATTAAAACAACAGGTAAGCTCGGCACTCGCTTTTGTGTACCAATACAAATAGCTAGAATGATATATTTTCCTTTCAAATGATGATTACTTGTAGTTGAGCACTCAGTCACTATTTTTTTAATTATTTTATTAGGACCGTAAGCGACAGTTCCAATACAGCAAACTACAAAACATTCATCAAAAACAGCAAGCAGTTTTGAAGAGAAAGACGGAAGAGGTAAGAAATATTTACTGCTTTTTCAATCTGTTGAAGAATTGAGCTTTTGTCTTGTAGAACTACAAAATACAACAACTAAAACGCTACCAACAACGACAACAACAGCAGGGGAAACAACGGTTAGAAAGACAACGACAGCAACAGCCAACAACAGAACCAGACACAGCAAAGACAAAGGATAAGACACAGGGATCCCAGTTTTAGTTTACTAACCATTTTCGTTGCTTGTAACCCAGGCTGCATTAGCAAACAAAAGACTCCATGAAGCAATCTGCAAAAGGAAAGAAGCAGCTGACAAGAGAGAAAATTATCAAAATATACAAAATAAGCAGTCGGAAGGGTTGATTCCCAGAATGAAGGTACTATAAGGGTCTGTTGTGATGTCTATACTATATAAGTGTCTGTCTGTCCGACAATTGTTTTATGATGCGTCCGTCATCACTTTATTTTGGTTGTCTATACGACCATCAGTGGATTGTGTCTGAGTTTTTTGCAAGTTTTATTGTGTGCGCGCCTGTTTGTGTCTTATTAGTTATTAGTGACTGTGTGTGCGTAAGAATTCGATAGTCCCTGCGCTGGTGTGTCTGTCAGCTTGTTTGTGTCTGTCAGCTGGTGTGTGTCTGTCAGCGGGTGTGTGTCTGTCAGCGGGTGTGTGTCTGTCAGCTGGTGTGTGTCTGTCAGCTGGTGTGTGTCTGTCAGCTGGTGTGTGTCTGTCAGCTGGTGTGTGTCTGTCCGCTGGTGTGTGTTGTCTGCGCTACATTCAGAAATTTACACAAATACTTCTTTTCCAGTCATGGCTAGGTCACGAGATCGAGGTTCTCGCCAGCGTTAGTCTGGCCAAGAAAACCCTGGAAGAACTGATTGAAGACCGGAAGACGATTTCTCACCAGTTATCTGAACTGCGAGGGAAAATACAAGACGACGAAGAACAGCCACCAAAAAAGGTAAGGAGTAGAATCATCAATAGAGCAAATCTTGTGTGACTCGGTGTAAAACACATGGTAGGGAGCGTGACGTGACCGTGACTATACCGAAACCGAGCATTCTGATAGGTTGAACATAAACTCTTGCATTGTGATTGGCTCAACGGATGTCATCAATTCCATTACGCGACAGTCACAGTGCTGATTTTGAGCATTCTTATTGGTCGAATATAAACTCTTGGGTTGTCATTGGCTCAACAGACGTCATTAAATTCCGTGCCGTGACGGTGCTGATTTTGCACATTCTTATTGGTCGAAAGTAAACTCTCGCCTTTTAATTGGGTCTCAATACTCCTCTAGCTGCAACATCGTACCTGGAAGTAATAAAACCACCTTTGGACAATAAAACCAGATAAAGTCACACTTTTTTGTTCGAAAACACTTTCTTCCAAAGAGAAAAATGCGATATCACAATCTTATTAATTTTTGATAATTTGACACGCAACACTGGAATCCCCTCTTCTTAAAGAAGCAGTATGAATGACTTGTTAACGACGAAAATTCTTTACAGAAAAAATTATCGATTGGTGGTGTGGATTCTGATGACAGAAAACCAGAAAGTGATGAACAACAAATGAAGCTGAAGACACTGGAGGCGGAACTGAAAATCAAGTAAGGAATGGACCAAATCCAATTGGGCGTAATGTTTTGGCCATTTCAGGCCACGTGTCATTCCCTTGAGAATAAGATTCTTTGTTTGAGTCGTATCCATATTTATGTGTCTTCTCGTGTTCAACCGTTAAACAGAGAAATAATACTCTAAGGAATGACACGTGGACTAAAAATGGGAAAACAGTGGATTAGCTTTTTTTTATATTTAGAGTTATATGTTGAATATAGAGTGAATATAAAGGTATGAGTTTTACATATTTTCCTTCCTAACTGTCACTCTTTCTCCTTACCATCTGTCTGCCTCGTTACCATTTTTTCCTCTCTCATCGTTCCGTCCATGCTGTTCATTTCTTCCATCGCAATCATCTATTTCATGCATGCGTCCTTTCCTTCCTCGCATCCGATTCCCTCTCGTTCCCCCATCCTTTTCTTTCCCTCCTTCCTTCTATTCATCTGACTCATTCGTTCCATTACAATCGTTTATATTACAATCCATTCCTTCATTAATTACTCGCTTGGCTGATCGATTTCAGGACCTCACATATTGCCGAATTACAACAACAGTTACTAGCTGCTGACAATCACAGTAAGTCACATTACGCACCATCCATTTTACCCGGAATCGTATTCCAAGTGGACGCACTATCGATCCAAATGATTAACACTAAATCATCTCCATTAGTTTCAAGTGAAAAGTCTAAACATCGATGGAACAATATCCACACTATGGCGGAGGCCAAAGCTGGCTTACAAGTATTGTTATCGATGGTAAGTAAGGAACCATTGACGTTTTCACGACAATGTTATAAAAAATTAACTTACTGTGCATGCCTAGAAAATTGCGAGAAAATGCATTCTCAAGGCTAACGCTGCGCATGCTCGACTAGGATGACGCACTTTCTACGGTGCTGACCATAGGGAACGCAGACTAATGTGGAAACGAGATTGACTTTGGGTTCGCAGGGCGGAAAATTAGCGTACGGTGTATTCCAAGAGGAATATTGGAAAGAAAAGAAGAAAGAAAGTAAAGAAATGCAGTGAGGGAGAGAGTAGAAGTCTTCCAACATGTAAAGATCATCAAGCCCAATAAAGCAACATTCGTTGTATTTCTCACGTTTTTCCCCCAGGAATGTGTTGATAATCTTTAATGAGGGAAACCTACTCACTAAGCGTGGTTTTCAGTAGTGCCCTGAATATATTGAATTGTTATTGTTTTGCTGGATCAATCTCTAGTCTGTGAATGCAAAGGCCAAGCAAATCAAGATTGAAAAAGACATCGAAGAACAGAAGAAAGAATTAGAAGAACTTCGCAACGAGTCAGCTGTAAGTTATGAAAAATGAATAATATTTTTTAGATTATTCAAGAGATTTATATATGTGGTTTTTGATAACGCAGGGCTTGACTAAAAAGCACAAAGAGCAGCTGGACTTTCTCCGTAGGGATTACGATGCACGGGTAACTACGATACAGAAAGAACATGAAGATAAGGTACTACACTTAATATACGCGCGCCTTTACTACACTTTATTCATAAGAAGCTGTTCAGGTAATACCTCCAGGAAACTAGGAATGTACGAACTGTGTAATTTTTCTCCCTGGCTCAGTGACATTTCTGTTATATCTTTTAAAACTCTGCTCAGCCAACTGCAGCTTCCGTTAATATATTCCTACATTTGCTTTTTACAGCGCGGTTCAAAATGCGTGGAGGAAAACATGACAAGCGCGCTTATGATAGTCCCCTTCACAGTTCTCAGCGCCATCTTGAAAGGAAGCCGTGCCTTTGCATAGAACCGAGACGAACGGTGAGCTTGGAATGATACAAAAGGTCTCTGTCATTGCAAGCTCACCGTTCGTCTTGCTTCGATGGAAAGGCACGGCTTCCTTTCAAGATGGCGCCGGTAACAGTGAAGGGATCTATTGATATGTAGTTCACAGGTTGATATCCTAGTCAATCTTTTCTTTTTCTTTTCTTTCCAAGGTTCTGTTGCTGCTCGAACAAATACCAAGTGAAGAAGAGAAAGCAAATTTCGAAAGTCTTCGCGAGAATATTAAACTCAAAGTACGTTACAATACCCTCTATCTAAAAACAGATAGAGGAAAAGAATAGCGCACGCATGCCATGTCACTTTGCGTGTTACCTTAGGTGCAACAAGCAACATCGCACCATCCATCAACCTCTGCGACACTGCAGGGAGCGACAGTTTTATTTGTTAATGCAACGTCACAAGCAACTTGCATCGTGTGTCTGGATTTTATAACTGGCTGTCTTGCTTTTCGAATGACTGAGAAAAACTTCAATTTTCATTTAAAAAGAAACAGAAATAAATGTATTGGACGTTTCGTCGACCTCGTGTCGTCACTCTTAACCAAATTTATTAATCGCTGAGTAATTGCTATTTTAATTACTCAGCGAAGAGGTTAATCATTGATTTTTATTTAATTTCAAAAGGAGAAAGAATTAAATGAGAAGCAACAGGAAACTGATCTTCTCCGACAGGTTTGTCATCTTTTCACGTTTTATATGTTCATTAATTTCTTTTTAATTTTTGGATATTTATGGGAATTGTTATTGAGGGGGGGAGGGGTGGGTTCGAGAGGTGGGAGGGGAGGAGTGGTAACGATTTATTATTCTATATCCAGGAAAAATGTATGTTGAAGTAGCACCTTTCTTACAGAAACTCCTCACACTGACCGAGGCAATAAACGATAACGAATCATCAGTCCAAAATATGGCGTCATCTATCAAGGAAACATCACAGGTAAGTGACTTAATTCTTATTTATTTGTACAGCGCAAATAATTGGGTTTATCTTTGAGAACTATTTTATACTTTAGGATTCGGAAATGATTGTGGAAGATGTTGAAGAAAAGGTCGTATTTATCAGTGACGAGCTTGAAGAAAGCGAAGACGACTATATAGACGACATATACAAGGATCCAAACTGGGTGGAAACTCCTCTCATGAAAAACATGTGGAGATCGAAAGACGTTCCCAATAACTACAAGGTATTTTTTCTACGAGACTTTTTCAGTTTCTTTAATAGATTGGCTTTTTCTCTGAGACTGGTTTACATAATCAATTTTTGATCGCCGCTAGATTCGTATAGGAAACTGAATTGCGGTGCAAATAGTAGCAAAAACTGCTGGTGTAAACGGGCCTTAAGTAACTTTAAAAGGCATTATGTCATGACAGAAGCTTTTGAGATGATAATCTGCAAGAGTTTTTGATGTTTTTGATGCTTTTTTTAATCTAAACTTGATAATTTTGGTGGCTTTCTCATGAGAGAAGTTGTGTTTTAGTTAAAAGAGCACATAAGATTGTTAACTTACAAATGATAATAAGAATAAAGACTTCTTTTAGCTTGGGAGCCATATAAGAACAACAAAGGCGTTGGCACGAGGTGTAATATTGCGCGCATTATATTGTCAATTTTCCTAAGGAAGGATCGTTTTCTACTTCAGAAAAAATGCGTGCAATAAATTGCGTCGTGTGACATGCAACATCGGCTTGGCTGTGACATTGCGCGCAATGCTGCACCGTGTGCCCGTAAGTTTCCGCATTCCAATACTGTGACTGGAGACCGTGAATGCAACTATGCGCTTTTTGATTTGTTCAGAGCAGAAGCCATTTGAGAGTCACAATGACGTAAGATCGCTATTTTTAATGACTGATCTCTTCGTTTCAGGGAATCCGATGCAACTGTAAAGGAAAGTGTATGACCCAGGCTTGCAAGTGCAAAAAGGGTAAAACAGAGTGTGACGACGAATGTGGCTGCATTAAAGATAAATGCGTCAACAGACCAAAAGTAAGTTTAATTTTCCTAATTTCAAGGACATTGAAAGAGAATCCCAAATTCCTCGAAATTTTTTCATCAGTAGTTATTCAAAAATTTCTTACAATTCCCTTCTCTTCTTTCAGGATCCAGCCACGCCCATGCTCTTTAACTCATCTTTCGAAACCGACCTGTCAACTAGCGATGACTGTCTATCGACGCTCAAAACCAAAACAAAAAAGCGTATTTCTAATGCAGAAAGAAAGGCTTTGGCCAACTCAAACAGGATGGCAAATCCAACAAAGTCATCGCTGTTTCACTCTAGAGGGAGAGAAAACAAAACCCCAACGTCACGTTTTTTTGTGAACAAGAATAACACGTTCAAGAGCTCTTCGGCTTCATCAAGTTCTTCAGAAAAAGGGAATAAAAGCCGTCGAAAATCGGGCGTTCTTTCTAAGAAGCCAGGCGTTAAAGACGCGACTTCTCGATTCTTAGGAACTCCTAATCGGTTTCTAAAAACACCTGGGTCAGGTTTTACTCCACCAAGAGTGTCTTCTTCTCAAACGATGAAAAGTAACGTGCTGAAAAGCAAAATCAAGGCAAGCAATGTGGAGGACAAGAAACGCAAGAGGAAGCTACACAACCCTTCTTCTACGACCGCGCTGTTGTGAATCCAACATCATGATAACAAATGATTTGTCAAGTCTTCTTAGGGCTACACCACAGTGGGGAAAAACAAAGATGATGAATGTCAGATTTATTAACTCTCGTTGTAACACTGTTGGAAATTAATAGCCAGCTTTTGATATTGAGTGATCAAGCAAAAAAACAATTTAAGTCGAGGCTCAAAAAATAATCATGATAACATCTTTTACCCAGAGCCTTGCATTGGATTGTTTTGTCAACCACAATATTTGGTTATTGCCATGCCAATGCAAGAATGTTTGAGTCTCACTCTGAAGTGCTCTCAGGAGATATACACAGAAAAAGTTATAATGCATGATAATCAAGTTTTCTTTATCTCAACTCGAAGCAGCTCATTGGTACACCAATATTTCAAAACATAGACAATTTTAATTTTTTCAAGTAATGAAGTAATACTCAAGGGAATGACATATGGAGTCTGATATTGAAAAGCATTTTGCTTTGGTAATATACGCTTTTTATTGGAAAAATTCCATATATGTTCACATTTTTAGAAAAACAGCTTGTAACCTAGGCAAATGCATTGATTGTAAATAGTTTAGGGGAAGGGATTGTGTTTAGGAAGTGCAATATCATTGTAGTACTAGCTAGAGTTAGCCAAAAAAATGTATATATCACTGAGGTTATGAGTGTACATAATAATGTTAAAGTGCTACTACGATGAAAATCGCTGTGACGTCATACACTCAACATCGAACATTGCTACATATATTTCTTTGTATATAAATCCTTAATTTATTTTATTCCTATGAAGCCCAAAGGGTGGCTAATGTGCTTATTTCACATTACTTGTGACTATAATTTATATTTTGGGGTGTTTGGGTATTTCTTTCTCCCTTTACTACTGATATTTTGATCATAAAGTACAAAGAAATGTATGGAGCGATGTTCGATGTTGAGTGTATGACGTCACAAACTCCAAAAAATAATCGTAAAAATATACTTTTGTCCTGAATATCGAGAAAACACTTCATACAGTGATTATTGGACCTTTAAAGAGTATTGTTAGGAAGTTTCAGCTGAATCCAAGTTTGAGCGATTTTCGTTGTAGTAGCACTTTAAGAATACAATGAAAAATATTGTGTGGCAGAGTGCAATAAATTATTACAATAAGATTTTCCCATAATTAGCTGTATCTATATTACAAAAAGCTTCAATGTCCATGGATCATATACATTGACCAACTTTTCCTCCTTTACACCCCTAAATCTCCCCAACCCTGGCCAATTATATCTTCCCTCAATCTAATCAAACCATCAGTGGCAGATCCAGGAATTTTAGCAGGGGGGTGACTCTTACAAAGGTTTTACCAGGAATGTGAGGAAAAGGGGGTGGCTTACTGAGGATATTAATACTGAGAAATTTAATCAAAAGGGGGTGGCCAGCCACCCCATTCATCGCCCCTGAACCATATTCATTCGCTTCAGCACTTTTATAGTTTTGATTCTCTGTCTTCCATCAGATCTTTAAGCCTCAGTAACATTATTTTCTTGACCTCTTGGATTCCTGTCCTCAGCTCTGTCTCCTTATCATTTTCGACCCTTCTTTTCAGGCCACTGATTATGGCGTCCTTGTTTTCACGTGCACAGATGACGAAAGGAAATCCAAACTTTGCGCGATAACTTTGATTTAATGAGTCAATAATACTGGCTTCTTGTTCAGTAAGGTTCCCGAGTCCTGCTTTAGCTTGTTCTTGCTTGGATTCAGCTGTTAACTCATTTGTTTTTGCATGGCGTCCGGCGAGATCAGGATGACATCGGAGGATCCCCTCTCTACCGCATGTTGGCAAAGCGTCGATAAACTCACTCATGGCAAAGTAAAGCTTGTCTATGCCGTCAAATGGTCGCATTGAACTCACAGAAGCAGCACAGAGCGGAGTCATCTCCACAACATTACCAAATCGTTCTATGAAAGCCTCTTGAGGGAGCCTATTAACTTCATCAATACTCGTTCTGGCCGCCATTTTCAGTTCCCAGTTGTTCCCACAGGAAGCCCAAGAACATATTTTACTCAAGTCTATAAAATAGAAAAAGAGTAAAAGAAAAAATACTATGTATGGTCCTAACCAGCCATCACATCATCGCGAGTACTGTAAAATTCTGAACTATTTAAAAAGGAAAGAAAAAAGTTAAAAGTTAAAGTTAAACATTTATATGCATATGATTATCATAACTTAGCGTATACGTAACGGTAGTTAATTAACATAAATTAACATAAGTTAACATATATTAGCACAAGTCTCGTGCGCAGCGTAGACCAAAACAAAGATGGCGGTTCACGACGGATTTGGTATCGTCGACATTGTTGTATTTTCTTTGACTCTAGCAGGTTCCGCTATAATAGGAATCTACTTTGCTAGAGTTGGAAGTCTTCAGAAATCAAATAATGAGTATTTAATGGCTGGTAGAAGCATGTCTTGTCTTCCTGTAGCGGTTTCTGTGCTCGCATCGTTCGTCTCTTCCATAGCTGTTCTCGGTACCCCAGACGAGATTTACACGTATGGTTGCCAGTATTTTCTGTTAATTTTTTCCACTTTTTTAACAATACCTCTGGTGGCGTACGTTTATTTACCAGTATATTATAACCTTAAACTAACCAGCGCGTACGAGGTGAGTTTAAAAAGTTTAATATTTCGGGAAGTTCAGCTTACAGCTTATGTTATCTTACATAAGTTATTAGGCTTTCGTATAAAATTTCCTTATCTGACCTCGATAAATTGGAAGTTAAATTACACTTAGTAAATCGAATTGTAAAATTTTTACCTTGAGTAAAATATATAATTCTCAGAGGCAAAATTATTTCATAAATGACATGACTGCTGTTGTTGACCTACAAAGTTCATTACCACCCGTCAACTTTTTAAATATTTTAACTTTCGAACTTTTCTTTGTAAGTCTTTTTGCTTTGTCTTAAAAATTGCTTGTATTGTTATGGCTTTATGGTTTGAAAGGCCAGCTCTCTCTATCTCCCTACCCAATTAGCCGGCCTGCATCACATCTGTAGTACCCTGCGAGCAGAGTCTCCTTTTAACTCCTCTACGGGCGAGAGAAGGAAAGGAGACTCTGCAGAAATCGCGTACAATTTTATTTGAGCATGCGCAGCGGTTGCTAAGAAACTAACTCGTTCACAAGTTCACTCGTTTTATAGATGGTTTCCGGTTCCTGTCCGAACACGATTACCGCTTAAAACATGTTTTTAGAGTTATGACCTCAGTGAAAGATGATCTCGTGTTCTTCTTTCACTGCTTCAATTTCATCAAGCTTAGCAGTTTGAAGCACTATTTTTTCACAAGCGGAAATTTGGTCGCTCATCAGTGCCTGGAGCGGAGTTATTGCCACCAAAAGAGGATTTTTAGGGTATCGACTAGTGTTTGGATCGATTTCTTGAAGATGTTTGATCATCGGAGTTACAAGCTGGAAAATAAGTGACTTTGCATGATCTGTCGGCAGCGAAACAAACGGGTCTTTGGCATCCATAAAACTTTCTAGCGATTTCCTTTGATGAGTAATTGGTTGAAATTGATTTTTGTTTTGATAAAACGTGATATAGATCGCTTTCGAAATTACAGTTTGGGATACGATGCGGGCTCAATTTTGGTCATCGGCCGTATTTTTTAATACAGACTCGCGCATCAAAACCAGTTTAAACCAGTATGAAACCTGAAATTATGCATCTCATTATCCAGATTCTTGGATAACGGCACTACAAAAGAAATACACGATTTCTGCAGAGTCTCCTTTCCTTCTCTCGCCCGTATAGGAGTTAAAAGGAGACTCTGCTCGCAGGGTACATCTGTAGGTGACACAGACTATACCCCATTGAAATTCAAGCACTTTTTTGTGGAAGCAGTATAGCTTTTTTCTGTGATACTATATATTATTAATACAAAAATTTCTAACTCACTCCCTATCAACAACAAAAATCATAACAATAAAACAATTATTTTTTAGTACCTTGAAAGACGATTTTCCAGAAGTGTTAAAGTTCTGGCATCTTTAATATTCATCATTCAAACGGTATGGTCATTTTTGCACTAATTTTATCAGCTGACATTTCATTTTTCTTAATTTTCACACATTCATTAATACAAATTAGTTGTCATTGTACACAAATAATTACTGTAACTTGCCATTAATACATGTGTATTTTCACCTGTTGGGATTTAGTATTATAGTGAAGGGAGAAGGTTTATAGCAAGCTATACAGTTGTGAGAGCTTGGCTGTCACAATTCAGCAGAGATATATAATTGGGGGAAAGTCTAAAGAATAATAAACAAGCATATTTTTCTTTTTCATTTTTCTTAGCTTTTATACATGGCTATTGTTTTGTATGGGCCTGCACTCACATTAGAATCTGGTAAGAAAAACATCAATTTCTTAAATATTTGTTTTGATACTTTAAAAGTAATGACTTAACCTAGCAAGTCTTAAAACCACCTGGATCTCTCTTGGTGTAGCAAGCTTTATTCTGGGGGGGGGGGGTACTCCACCAGAATTTGGGTAGGGGTGTTCCGCTGGGATTCTGAAAGGGGTTACCCTGTTAATGATTAAAAAAACTCAAATTTGTGGACCCTGTTTATGATAAAAGATATAATTTATAGCACTGAGTTCCTGTTTCAATTATCATGTCATCTCGCGTATGCATGGTTTTTTGACGACCATAATAACCAGTTTCCGTCAATATGAAAGTAGAATCCCTGAACATGTTAGGAAACTCAGGAAGAACTTGGAACTTGAGTGAAATTGCATACCCTGTTTATGATAAGAAGCTTGAAAAACTATACCCTGTTCAGCGGGTCAACCTGGTATAGTTCATATATGGGAGTACCCCCTCCCCCTCGGGGCTTTATTTTCTAGACTAGGGGTTTTGTTTTGAAGAGTATTTTTTAATTCCAAATTTATTAACCCTGGCTTTTTTTTTTATTGTCTTCATGCCTCAGGTACCTTTTTATAATTCTTATGTTTTTTAAATACATGTTTTAGTTACTGGGTTTCCTTTGTGGATAGCTATATTATCTATTGGTTTGATATGTACCTTCTACACCACACTGGTATGTACACGGCAGTGCTCTGTATTATTATTTTTAATTAATTATAGGATTGCTAACACCTTTTATTAAATTTGTGAAAAATGTTTTTTATACAATAGGAAAATATAAGATTCCTTAGAAATTTAGTAATAACTCTAAGATTCCTTAGAATTTTCCTAAAAGACATTGAAACTTGTGCTTGTTCAAAGGGTATTACTGACTTTCTTCTCTGACCTTGAAAACTCAAGTTTTTTTGTGTGTAAATATACTTATATTTTTTCTTTCTCTTTCATCTCCTTGAAAAGATCTGATAGACTTCCAATACATCTAACTTGAATTCTATATTTTTTGATTTGTAATCTGATTGGTTGACAAACTCAAGTGTTCATGGTTAGAGTAGAACAACAGTAATTAGTAGGGAAGTAATATTTTACTAATATTAAAAAAAGCATTTTCTGAAACAATTGATACAATTCTGTTTGTCACAGAGAGTATTTTTCTGCTGTCATGTATTAGGGTGGCATGAAGGCGGTCATCTGGACGGATGTATTCCAGGGTATAGTCATGTTGATTGGTCTGTTTGTTATCATTATCGTTGGGACATCCCATGTTGGTGGGATTTCTAAAGTCTTTGAGATTGCAAGAAATGGGAGTAGGCTGGATTTTGAGTAAGTTTATATCAAGCCATTTGCATTATAGCATATTGAACTACAACTACCAGAATCCCTTGCACACTTTTTTGCTCTTGAGATAATATAGCACCAATTGTCTCACTCCTATCAAAGTCATGAGGAAATACATGTTTTGAAATCGGAAATTTGCAACTCAGGCATTTCTGTAGTGGTAGAAAAATGCAATTAAAAGGGCAATTAGATTTAATTCTTGTGCCCCACCCCACCTCTAGTGGTTGAGTATGTCTACTTTTGTGTAGTTCTAAAAATATCCATATCCCCACCAAGGAGGGAATTCATAAAATGACCCCCCTACCCCCAAGAACATTCAATTTTCTTCCATGCAAACTCTGTTCTTTCAATGACTCCCCTCCCCTCCAAAATTTCCAGTTTCCTCAGTGTGTGGGGTATGGATATTTTCTGGAACTACACATGTAAAATTTAAAAAAACGCCAAATGATTTTCAAATTTCCGTTATTTATTTTCCTCATTTTCAACCCTTACTTTCCAGGATTTACTGAGATCCTTTAGATATGTAAATTGATGGTATACTGATCAGTTATTGACTGGGGTTTCTGTTTTTTTTTATTACACAGTTATTCTTTTGATCCAACACATCGTCTTACATTGTGGATTGTTGTTTTTGTTGGAGTATTTCAAAATCTTCCTGTTTATGTGACCAATCAGACAGCAATACAAAGGTTTTTAACTACAAAATCATTGAAAAGTGCTAGAAGGTATGTCATGTATAATATCTGAAAACATTTCTATACTTGTACATTTTAGTTAGATCTTTTGAACCAAAAAAATCAATAAAATCCCTTCTAGCTTTGGCATCATGTTTTCCCATTTCATACCATGTGTCATTCCTTAGACTGTCATTCATTTTTTGTAATGCATCTTTGTAAATCAGTCATTACTGAAGAATATCTGTGTCAAATAAAGTTTATTATTACTATTATTATTACTATTATTATTACTATTATTATTATTATTATTATTATTGTTATTATTATTATTGACAGTCACATGTTGAGATGACATCTTCCTCTGAAATGGAAAATATTACGCCTAGGCTGAAAGGTTTCTTTTTAATTAATTCTGTCTGTTTAGGGCTGTATGGGCAAACATGCCTCTAACATGGCTTAACATGATCATTACTACACTAGTGGGACTTGTACTCTATGCTTACTATGCGACATGTGATCCAATGGCGTCTGGCCACATCAAAAAAAGAGATGAAGTAAGTAAAGATCTTTTTTAATAGTACATTTTGGGAACCATGGGTAGCGTAGTGGTGAGAGCACTTGTCTCTCACCAATGTGACCCGTGTCCTGTGCGCGCATGATGTTGTATGACTGTCACAGTAGAGTTACTTGTTGGTTTTCTCGCTCAAGGATTTTTCTCTGGGCTCTCCGGTTTTCCGCCCTCTGTAAAAATAAACTTCTAATTCAAATGGAAATCCAGTGAAAAAAAGAGCTACTTTATGGAAACCACTAATATAAGTGCCATTATTTTTTCGTTTTAATTTATTCATTTATTTCTGGTACCTCTCAATGGAGTGCTAGAGCATGGCTTTAGAGGTTATAGTTAGTCTTTGCTCTCAGAAGTTCCACAAATACACACTGCTAACCCTTGAAAATGTCTCTCCCTTCCTTTCATTAACAAGACATGAATAGTTTGATTCTAGAGCTAAGATTATCTGTCTGTTAGGTTGTCTATCAAATGTTTACTAAATTTACTAAACTGTCATTCATAACTGGTTATCTTACCAATAGATCTTACCGCACTTTGTAGTCAATGTTCTTGGTAAAAGTGTTCCTGGACTGCCTGGAGTCTTTGTAGCTTGCTTATTTTGTGCAACATTAAGGTTTGTTGGATAAACATGGTTTATTTATTCATCACTATATTTTGAATGTTAAATTGTTCTTATTTCGATTCCCTGGACTTACCATCATAATTATATGAGTAGAGAGGGTTGCTGGTTCTCTTCTGTGCTTCAAGGTTTTTTGCTACAAGTACTCCGGCCATTAAGAAAAGCACCATCGCCACCATAATATTGCTTGGGCTGCCTGTGGTTAGATGACAGAATAATAAAATCCCCTTGCTCCTGGGAATTGAATTCTTTCTCATGTAAAACAAGTTGTATTGTTCCTGCCACCTAACATAGCTGCCGTCACGTGCTGGTGATGGTGCAATGGTGCAAAACCTCTTCTTATAGTACTACCCTTGTAAAACAAGGACAATATTTATTTATTTTTGAGAAAATCTTAACAAAGATTTTTTTCCATAGTGTGGACTAGTAAATAGTGTAGTTAATGATATATAGGTAAACTATGATTTTATTATTTCTGCAGCACAGTGGCATCTGGACTGAACTCCTTGGCTGCAGTAACTGTAGAAGATTTTGTTTCCTATTTCAAAGCCATTCCACGTGAAAGGGAAACTTTTTATTCTAAGCTTATTGGTAGGTGTAAGATATAACAGACCAAATTGATTATTGTAACATGCCACTCCCTTGAGTATTATATCTTTGTTTATTAATCAGATTCAAACAGATTTGTTGTATTTGAAGAGTGATCTTTGATGTCATTCATGAAATTACATCAAATGAGATAATATTAAGATGGAATAAAATTTATTTTTTCGTACGAACTACATCCAGGACCTGAGTAACATATTTTCCATATCTTAACTAGTGAGGATATCGATGACATCACTTGCGATGTTTTCCCGCATGCTTGAGCGCGCGTTGTGTTTTTCTTTGTGGATTTGTCTATATAATAAAGAGAAAATTACATGTTGGCTTGAAGATATGAAGTTTATATTCTGGTGTTGAAAAATATTTCACTTGTTTGCTGCACTCACTCATGACATATCCTCCACCACTCGAAGATAAACATCAAGATATGATATCTTTGCACCACCATGTAAAATCCTCTTTATGAAATTCAGGACACCATTTTTAATCAATAAAGATTGAATTGATGATGATGATGTTGATATCTCAGTCAGTAATCTTATAGCCCAATTTTATCTTAGTTTTAGTGTTTGGTCTTATATCCTTGGGACTAGCATTTCTTGCATCCAAACTTGGCATGATCCTGCAGGTAGGTCTGATAGGTCCAATAAGAAAATGTTCACAGTGCTAGCCAATCAAACTCCACAAAAAACACACTATCCAATCACATTCCTCAAATATGGAAACCCATTTACAAGGGATGTTAGAAAGTCATGTTGCAAAAGATCATACCTGTTAATTATAAAAAATTATGTTATGAGTGTGACTTTTTTATAATGTCATTTTATATTACCAAGATTGGTTGAAACGGGACTTGTATCTGCATGCACACACACTATATTTTCATCATGTGTATTTAGGATAATAGCTATAAAAATCTTGCCTGCCTTACCTGCCTTGCCTGCCTAGGGGATCAATTGTGGAACATTAAAAAATTCACCTACACTCTATTTACCATGATGTAATTAAACATTAAAAACAGAATATTCTAGACTTCTCACATGTTCTGTCAATTCTGTGCTTTTTTATTCTTCATCTTAAATTCTTTGTCTTTTTGATCATCGTAGATGAGTGCTACAATGTTTGGAGTAATAGGGGGTCCAATGCTTGGATTATTTACCCTTGGAATCTTAACAAAAACAGCAAATACTAAAGTAAGTTTTCCTCTATTTAATTTTTTATCATTTTATTTAAAAAAAAACAGCTTTAATTATTGGCCTTCAAATTTCTCAATCACCAAAATAATTAACAAACATTTTGAAGGGGAAAAAAAAAACGATACAAGAAAGAAGGACCAAGAGGGTGGGCGCGAAACAGGACCTAGAGTCCCATGCGAGGCACCTCCCCTCTCTATTAGACCTCTTTTAATTTTGGGCATAATGTTTTCCTTCCATTTCAGACCCTGTTTGATTCCCTTCAAAATGAGATTCTTTGTTTCAGTTTGATCAATATTCATGTGTCATCTCATGTACAACCATTAAACAGAGAAATGATACTCTAGGGAATAAAACATGGTCTGAAATGGGAAGACATCATGCCAAAAAAAAGAGAGGTCCATCGAAGACTCTACTAAGCAATCAGATGCACCGTAGGCATTGTAATGTGTATTCAATGTTGTGATTATTGTTATGATACTGAGTCTATCATTACCGCCATTTGCATTGCTACGCATCCACCCCAGACAAAAAACGCAACATGCACTTTGCAATAGACTGCTGTCGGTCAAACACGTTGACGTTTCTTTACATGCGTTTGGATTGGCCTGGATAGGCCAGGTGAGTGTGGCTCATAATACTTGTAATACTTGACAAGTTTTGGCGCCTATTGAATCACAAACGTGTGTCAATGATGTCAACGTGTTGACGGCAGTCTATTGCAAAGTGCATGTTGAGATTTTTGTCTGAGGTGGCCGCATAGCAATGCAAATGGCAGTAAATACTGCAAATAGTAACTTAGTTTTGATGATCTAAATCCTTGGTTTTAGGGTGTCTGGGCAGGTGTCATAGCTGGGTTTTGGGTGGTGACATGGATTGCTATTGGTTCACAAGTGTATCCACCAAACTATCCCATTCTACCAGTGTCTATAGATGGTTGCCTGTCTAATAGTACAGCCATCAATGCCACTATTCCAATAATGCAGTAAGTAGTGGGATTCATAAATTATCAGAAGTTATTGTTTGTCTCTGCAGCTACTGATCCATTTAGTAATCCTCGATCCATCAATCCATTCATCCCATTTAATACCTATCATCCATTCCATGCTGTCATTCCCTCTGTCCATCCATCCTTCTATCCCATCCTTCCATCCATCCACCCATCCATTCTCCCATCCATCCCATCATTCCCCTAGTATATCTATCCATCCCATCAATCCACCCATCCATCGATTAAGCAATCCATCCATTCATTTATCCATCATATATATATATATATTGTGTCCTATCTATCCTATCTGTGCATCTCATTTCATCTCATTCAGTCATCCATCCCATCTATCTTATCCATCCATCTCATACCATCCATTCCATTTGTCTATCCCATTCACCATCCATCCATCCATGCATTTATCTTAAAAGTATTTCTCTATTAACATCAGTAAATCTCAGTAAATCCCATATTCCATCTGTCCTTTCCATTCCATACATTGAATAAAAAAGAAATGTTTTATGTTATTTGTCTGTTTCTCAGGAAATCAAGCCACACAATATACAATATTTCATTCTTTCTTTATGGACCCATTGGTTTCATCTTTACAATGCTTGTTGGTTATATCGTCAGTTTTATATTTAGTAAGTAAAAGTAACAGATTCTTTTATGATTTGAAGCTATAACACTGGTTTGTGTTTACAACCATTAGTATTGTGATGTTAATTTGCCAATCATTATCACAATAACTCTTGCCAAGTTGCTAATCCATTTCTGGTTGACATTTTTATGACAACAGGTTAAATCACAGCATAGCCCTACACCCATTTAATTTTGCTTGAATGAAAGAATTGCTGTTAGAATGATATGGTCTGTTGTTTTTCGAAGAATTGAAGTATCACACCAGTAGTGTGACTGTTACACAGGGAGCCCACAGCAACAATATTTAAAATAAAATCTATCATGCATTTAGTTATTGCTGTTTCACACGTTTTAAAAATTGCACGAGCGTTTAGATCCTCGAGCGGTGGCATTGTGAAACAGCATGTGACTGTTGTTAACCAGTTACTATGTTTAAATCTTCAGGGAGTGATAACCATCACTTTATAGACCCACATCTACTCTTTGATTACTCTTCTGTCTTCAACTGTAATGGGAATTGTAAAAGAAGAGATGAAACTCTCTTGGATGAGCTGGACAGTGACCAGGTAAATACTGTCAATTATAATTACAATATAGTACATTATACTGTACTCTTATTGATCTAGCCTGCTTCACATCCAGAATTTTCTTCGTAAATACCGTACGAAGAAAATTCTGGATGTGACGCAGGCTATATTGATCAGATAATACCGAAATGTTTTCAAAATTTAGCTACTACTTCCAACATCCTGTCATTAACATACAATCAGAAGAAAATTGTATTTATAATTTTAGTTCTTTAAATAATCTGTTAAATTTATTTACGTTTATTTAACTTTTTAATTTTCAAAATTAAACGTAACCACTTTTCACGTCACATTTATTAACCAACTAGGAAGGTAAAACGGATCCACACTGACTGACCAACACAGCACCAACCATAATGGTATTTCAACTCTAATAACCTGGACATAATAATATAATAAATTAGTACTGATAAAATAATAATGTAGTCTACTTAAATAATAATAATAATAATATCAAATATGATAATAATAATGTGATTATATTAAATATGAAGATAAAAACCATAGCACTAATACCCTTAAATAATTTGACGATGATAACGTAATTCATATCATTAAACACAAAACACCTAAAAATATTTCTAAACTACACAAATGCTGATAATGATGATATTGGTGTCAGCGTTGGCTTTGGCAAAGATGATAATGATGGTGGTGGTGGTGCTGAAGATGATGGTGGTGGTAGGTTGATGATGATGGTGTTGGTAATGTTGATGAATGATGATTGTGATCAGATGATGATGGTAGTGATGCATGATAATGATGAAGGTGATGATGGTGATGGTAATGATGATGCCATTTGATAATGATGAAGATGATGATGGTGATGGCAATGATGATAAAATAATGATGATAAATGATTAGTGGGATGGACGATGATAATGATGAAGGTGATAATGGTGGTAGTGATGATCATAAATGATGATGAATGAATAACACTTTTATATCTTTAAAATAGGAAACTGCTCCCCTATACACTCAAGATGTTAAAATACAGTGAATTCGTAAGGAGATTCAAGTAATCTTGTCATTTATATCTTTTATACAAATATTCAAACATGCTTATTTTTGCAAAATCAGTATGGTGTATTGATAAATTTCCATACAGCTTCTGCTTCTCTTTACACTTTTTTTGTCCTCTCGTCATTTTCCTGTTTTGTTTTTAAAAAAGCTGTGTTTTTTGTTTTATCATATAGAAAGAAAATCATTTTGCAGTTTTCGTTGCTATTCTTTACACTCATTGCAAAGCAGATAGTGTCAGCTCCATGCTTACATGTGCATAATCACTAATACAGCACAGTTCTTGACCAATCAGAGCGCATGTACTATCTAAGCTATATGATAATTAAGCGATTGACTGAGGTTGACAGCATGAGGTTTCAATAGGGGAGTAATAGTTAAATTTTGTCTTTCCATGTTGATAAAAGCTTGTCGATAAATAATATTTTGAAATTTCAACTTCAAATTCCATCCAACCATTCATTCCAAGGGAATATGAAGTAAATTACATAAAATATATTCTCTTGTTCATTCCCATTAATTTGGCCTCCTCGAAATTGGTTTTTCACTGCCGCCAGTCAAGAACATAAAAGGTACCGACTGATTATTTTTGATTGACGGCAGCGAAAAACCAAATTTCGACATGCAGCGTGCAACTACCAAGTTTGCAGAATGTGGAAAATTGAAGTAAGATTGCTTCATTTTCATTGGGGCATGCTTGCCATTTATGTTTAAATTAATATTTATTATATATTAAGTAGCAACATAGTGAAAAATCTCGTACTCAGAGCCCACGTTTCTCTTTCTCGGTGCTGACCAAGAGGAACGTGGGCTCTGGGTACGAGACTTGGTAGTGAAAATAGGGGTATTTAAATCGGGGTATATTAATTCATTACGGCAATTTACAACTCTTATATTGGTATATCGATATCCTACTAATTATGTGGGAGTGTTAAGGGGGAAAATGAAAAACTTTGTGTAAAATAATCAAGCATTGGTGTATAAAAATATTTGCGAAAATAAATATTTAGATAATAATGATATTCATGTAATAAATGTTTTACTAATATTCATGGAAATTGATAATATTCATATTGATAATATTGTTTGTGCTGGGGGAATGTTGTTAAAGTGAAGTCATTATACCCGTGAAATAGATATTGGACTAATACACATTAGTAGCCCCTAATTCCATTGCTTTCTTTTGTGTCTATTTGACTATTACACGTTGACTAAGCTGAATTACATAAACTCACATGATTGTAAGAATACACAAATTAAAAGAATAATATAAATGTACTAATGAATACTGTGACCTCGAAAGCTAACAATATATATAATAAATTTAACACTAAAGACTTGTTAAAAATTATTAATAAAAAGGTATTAATAAAATTGTTTTGTAAAAAAATTATAAACAAATCATTACGTTTTTATTCGCTATGATGTATCTGCTAATATTTCTTCAAGGTTTTTTAAGCTGTTTACACTAGTCTAAACGAATCAAGGTTACCTACCCCTACCCCCTAGGTTTTCATTAATGGCTTTATTATTCGAATATTGATTTTATTATTTTTTCCGAGAATACGAAGATTATTTTTCCTTCCGAGAATCAGCTTGAGCTATTTTGACTGTAACGTATTCTCAGAAGGAATGATATATTCAATATCCGAATAAATGAAACCATTCATGGAACTTAGCGGGTAAGCTTGAGCTGTTTTGACTGTAATATTCCTAAAAAACATTCCAAATAGAAGATCAAATACCCTGCTGGCAGAGTCTCCTTTTAATTAGCCTCTAGGTTTCTATTATTGGCTTCATTATTCGAATATTGAATTTGTTATTCTTTCTGAGAACACGAAGATTATTTTTCCTTCTGAGAATCAGCTTGAATTATTTTGACTGTAACGTATTCTCAGAAGAAATAATATATTCAATATTCAATATCCGAAAAATGAAAACATTCATGGAACCTAGCGAGTAAACTTGAGCTGCTTTGACTGTAATAATCCCAAAAAACATCCCATTCTTTTCTTTTGTATAATGGAAGCTTGACTATTCGTTCAAACTTTCCGGTTTGTGCTTTCGTTTTTGCCCCCGTCCAAACTCGCTAAAGAAATTATGACACTAGTTAAACCCTAAAACTGTTTAATATTCCTAAAAAACATTCCAAATAGTTATTTCTGGGAACTAAGTTGTTTTAGTCAGGGAGCATGTGTACTCACGTGGGAATTTCGTGCTGAAAGCAAGCAAAAAGATTAAAGAAGTGGCCGGCGTCAACACGGAAGTTAAATAAAAACGATCGGTTTTTCTCTTAGTTTTACAATTCCTAACTCCATTGAGTGAGTATTAACAGGTTAAAATTATTAATTTTCCTCTTGATAGTACTGGAGTTTTTTTTTGTAAGAAGCTTGAAGTAATATTTCAAAAACTTTCCGCTTGCGCTTTCGCTTCTATCGTTAAAACCGAGGGGTGTGACAGAGGTCGAGTGATGTCAATCAAAACTTCTTCGTTTAATTGGTTAGCACTTCCAAAACAATCATTTCCAAGAACCGTTCAAAGTTTGCCAAAGCGTTCGATTACAAAGGCGCTCAAGATTTCTTTCTCAAAGCGTCTTTAGATAAAATTGAGAATGGACAAAGCAAAGCTTTTGAATCTTTGTAGAATTTTCCATCGTCAAACTGATGGCGAGGGGAAAACGATTCTTGGTTGTGGTTGTGTAGTAAAATGTAGCAATCAGTCTTTGAAGATTGCTACTTCCAAAAAAATACGAAAAATGGAAGGTGGCGAAGTCTTCGCTACTATTGAGGCTATCCAAGATAAAGAAATCAAACTGCAAGTTGATATGAAAGAAGAGAGTGGGATCGCTTATCTTTCATTTGACGAAACCGTATTTGAACACCGTCCAGAAGGCATACCAATGGGAGATCTTGGTAGGATTGATGAAATTACTTATCGTGTTCCGGTGTTCGACAAATTAGAGCAGCTGCATGTATCTACAAGTGAGATCAAGCTCTACAATGTTGTAGAAGATCCGACCAGGTGCACTTTACAGATCCAAACTGGAAATAACAACAGGGTTATAAGCAACTTACGCGAAAGTGACAAGTTTCATTTGGTTGTTCGTGGTGCTCCGATACTTGATGATAGGTTCGAGTTCTTTGGAATTGTGGATTTCTTGGAAGTCGACAAGGAGTCCTTGTTGGAACTTGTAAAGAGGACCCCAACAGGTATGCAGAAGATACATAAGCCATGTCGTAACTTATTTTTTATAGGCGCGACCCTGCCATCGTACGGTACCATCCGCCATATGTATTGTAGTAACTGCACTCGTAGTTTATATTTTATTCATTCCTCATGATAACTTGGGCACTACGGTTCTGTTTCGAGTATATATTTATTTAGTATAATTTATGGAAGTATATACTCGGCCTACGGCCTCGTGCTTTCAAATGTTTTCTCGTGTTTGGAAACCCTAATGAAACACTCACTCGTTTTTGAAATATTAAATCAAAGATCTTTCAATTCTGTTCGTTTTCAGAAGTCATCCGCAGTCAGCCAACAGGGTATGTGAACGCAGCACCACGAGTACCAGGCCCAGGATCGCAAGTAGAAGCAGTTGATACAGGTTTGGGAACTAGATTTTAATCACGCTAAAGAATGAAAGTGGTTAATACTAGAGCTTGCAATTTGCAATTTTTTTATATATAAATGTAAACGCAGTAATTGTAGAACTTGATGAAAGATCTTTTTCTGCTCCTCAGAGGTCAATATCAAGTGTAGCTATGGAACGTTTGACTTTCGACGATCTTGGCTGAGTAGTAATCGGCATTTTGAATCCGAAAATGCGCATACAGGTTCAAAACTCAAAGCATTGAAAGATTTTGTCCAAAATGTGGTGCTTCCTGTTGGTGCTTATTTATGTGACATTAGATTTGGCTCGGTTACCTTTGTTGTAAGAGTTACGAACTTGACGGCCCTGGACGAGTTATGGAAAAGGTATATAATTTTTCTTCACTCTAAAATCATGTGGAATTTGAATCACTCGGCAAAAGGTACCCTAATCCGCATTTGCTCATTATATAGGTACAAAGAAGGTAAAATGAAACAAGATTTTGCCGAGATATTCTTCGACATCAGTGAGATGAAAGATCAAGCAAACGTTGATCAATCTGCAGAATTGATCGTCGAAATAAGTGAGAATGAATACAGGAAAGCTAAAGATCAACTCACTATTTCCCAAACGACAGGTAAAACACCTCTTCACGAATTTGTTTCTTTGTTCCCTGAAAATAATTTGACATCAACCCCTGTTCCCTGAAAATAAATGCTCATGTTCCCTTGTTCCCTAAAACCCCTGGGAGGGGTTCTGCCTTGGGCGTAATGTTTTCCCATTTCAGACCACGTGAATATTGGATACCAATCAAACAGAGAATCCGATTCCTAAGCGTCTCAAATTAATGGGAAAACATAAAGGTAAAGAGGTCTATTGACGTATAGAGTCATTTAGCGAAACATGCCACTTGCAGACATTTTCATCCGCGGAATTGTCACCCAGGGAAGGTGGAGTAAGCGTTTATACGATCATAGCGGTTAAATAAGTTGTGAGGCCTGCGGGTCGGCAGATTCGTTAAAAGTTTGCCAGTGAACGATGGAACGCAAAAACCCTGGCAAAAACAATTCCACCGCATCAACGTATATGTTACTGCATACAAGAATGAGGATTTTCCCCCCGCCTTCAGTATCGTTTGAATTCTTTTTTGAAATAGCCAGAAGCATGTAATTGATATGATTTTAATTTTTTTAATCACGTATTTTACATCCACAGTTTACGATATTTGAAAATAGTTTGTTCTCATTTTAGTTGACACTGAAGGGACGGTACCAATCCTAGCGTATTTACCTCAAAACACAATGAACCGGTTCCAAAGTATTTTGGGATTTTCCATTTTAGAAAATAATGAATTAAAATGGTTTTATTAGCCAAACTAGCATGCCAATGGATGAACTGCCATTCGTTGTTTATTAATTTTTTTAAACACTAGCAAACTTCAGCGAAAATTCAATTGTTTTGGTTTGAAAACCTAAGAGAGGGACTTTGAAAGCTACTTCAATAAATAGGCAATACGCGAGTATGGTTCTCCTTTACTTTAATCAACACGCAAAATATCTGTGTTTACAATATGTACATTATGAAGGCATGGATAAGGATAAACAAAATGAAGGGTTTTTCAGTGATCGCTTGCCATTGTTATTACAAAACAGTGTGAGAAGACACGGTTCAGTGTTTTTTGTAAATGTAATGTTAAAACTGGCTTAAAATTAACACTTTTAATCCTTCACGTCCATCTGTATGCTTTTTTATTACTAAACAAGCTGTATAAATCCTCCTATACAAGCTATTTCAGTGGCATTATATGATAAATTTTACCACCACATGGCTCAAAATTTTTGAGCATACTCAAGGCATCATAAAATTAAGACAAAAATACAATGTATGTCCATGTGAGTGCTCAAAATTTTGAGCATTGCCGTGGACAAACGGATGACAAGAAGCATACCTTCCACCAGAATGCTTCATTTTTTTTCAATAAAAACTACTCAAATGAAATTTCAAATGACATGATGGAGATAATACCTAAAGTTTTTGTTTCAAAATGAAGTGCAAAAAGTTTTGTACTGAAAAATCAACCAAAAAAGTCAATTTGATTGCCATGGTTAACATAAACCTGCGATAATGATAACAATTCGCTGCTAATTTTCTAAAATGGAAAATCCCGAAATACTTTGGAACCGGTTAATGATTAGCACAATAATGAGTGACATAACCTGGAAAATATCAACTGGTAATCCAAAACACATAATAACATACTATAAATATCATTAGCGTGCATCCAAGTTACGAAGGCGATGCAGATTTCTTGGGAAAATGTAGTGAGTGTGTGTGTGCTTAGATGTGTGAGGTACCAAAGGAGCTACGAGGTTGTGCATTTTAAGGGGCACTAAACTTGAACACTTGAAGTGGATTTACGAAAAGAGTCTTTTACTAAAAGCCAAAATCAGGATAAACGAACATGATTTGAAAATATTAAACCTTTTATCAAATTATTTAATCGACCTTAGATGGATTGCCAACTCCAGCAGGAGGCGGATCTCAAGACAGCCAGCAAGAAACAACTGAGGGTGGCCGAAACAAATTGTCCACAGGTAAACGAGGATATATCTGAGCGTTACTGTAAAGTTTACGTCAAACATCCATGCCGACCTCGATCAAAACTGGTGGAGTTTGGTAACTGTTCATCATACAATACCTATAAACTTAATTATTCTTTTTCTTTTTTATTAGATGATTATCTACAACTTATTTGGAACTACATTGATTTTCGTGATCGATTTTCCAGCGTGTTGAACGTTAAGTACACACGTGCTAAATATTGGACTCATCTCGCTGAACAGTTTGGCATAAATCGGACTAAGTACGATACGTTTTCCACGTCAGACATCAACAGCCCTAGTGAGAGACTACTCGAGCATTTGGAATGCACTCATCCAAATTACATTGTACAAGATTTTATTAAAGATTGCGATACGGCAGAGGCTCGTGAGGTTTCTCGCATTGTGGAAGAGAGTGTCAAAGGTAAGTAATCAAGACAACTGATCAAATATGATCTAAAAGTATATAGGTGAGGCGTACGTAGCATAAAGGGAGAGACCGAACAAATTCTACTCATATGTTATGCCGAGTCCATGCAGGAAACAAATGTGAGACCCCATGCAGAGGTGAGAGTCCAGTTCACTACCCAGCATAGAATAAATAACTAAATCTTTTATTTTTTTTTAGTCGTTCTAGTGCTTTAATTCGCACTAATTGGGACGGCGCTTTTCACTCAATCCCACTACCACTACATTCGATATATATTCTATGCACACAACGCTCAACTCTCACATGTCGATTTTTACGGAAGGAGGAAACCGGAGAACCTGGAGAAAAACCCTCGCGGCTGAGAAAGAATGCATCAAACAAACTCGATTAACATACGGTGTCGGCAGGGCTCTAACCACCCGAACCTTTGGAACTACAGCGGTGAAAGACGACGCGTTAGCAACGTACGCTACCGCATGGTATGGAATAGCCCAGCGCACTGATCCTAAAAATAGCTTAAAGATTCGGACAAACATTGCATTCTGTTTAACCGCTACGAGGATTATACGAACCGATTTTATTATTTTTACTTAAAGTTACGATAATAACCCATGTAAACTAAGATCAACTGCGATCAGCTGTGAAAATTATCTGCTGAAAGTAAACTTGTAAGTTTGTTTGTCCGAATTTCGCCTTTGTCTTCGTTTTTATGACGTCACGGTTGCCCTGCGCTATTGGATGATATCATTTTATTTTGCTACTATAACTTATAGTCAAGGCAATCAAGTAAATTAATAGTTTGTGCATTGTAAGCTAAACCTTTAATTTTTTGTTTATAACAAGCTGGTACTCTGGATAACGAAGACCGAGTAAGCGAGATATGTGATAAAGCGCCAAGGGTTCTGGATGAGGTCGTGCTGAAGCTAGACCGCGAGAGTAGACTATGGAAGAACCTTGCAACGGAAAAAAAAGTCCCTAAAAGAAAGTATTTGACTTTCGAGAGTGACAGAACCACCAACCCAGCTCGTTTGTTCTTTGATGTTTTACGAATGCAGGGACCTGAAATAACAGTAGGAGATTTCAAAAAAAAATCGGAAGAAATGAAAAATATCTGGCAAATCTTGAAAGATTTTGGTATCGAAGGTAAGTGTTTTCAACGAATACGCTTATTTTTCAAGCATCCCAGAGATAATAAATGCCAGAAAGCCCCTGCCTATCTGCCTGCCAGATTAGGATAGGAATAGTCAGATAATATGTATAATTATGATGTACAGATGAAATGCTTCTCAAGGATCTCTCAAAAGAAAGCCCAGGTGCTAAAAGTGAGATAGAATCCTTTCTCAACAACCTGAAAACAGATTTACTATGGAACCTGGCAACCCAATATCAAAAGGAAGGACTGATGGAAGATATTGACCTTGAAACTGCATTCAGACAAGAAGAAGACTGCCACAGCCCAACTGAAAAAGTGATGGATTACGTCCTCGCTAGTTCACCTAAGAAATACACTATCAAGGATCTGATAGTCAAACTGTGGAACATAAATCGCAAAGACTGTTTTGACATTCTGCAACCATACCTAAAGGGTAAGTGTGTCAATTAATTACTTCCCATTTCTTTTATATGAAGTATGTGGTAACTAGGCTAAGGATGTAAGAATTCCAACCAGTTCGTTTCTCTATAATTATATGTTATTACATATATAAATAGACTATAGTTTTATATTCCTTATTCGTATTTATTGCTTAGATTTTAGCACGGCACGCCTGAAAAGCAGTGTATCTGAGTCGTTAACCGTGGATAAACAAAGTTAATTCGTTCGTTCGTTCGTTCGTTCGTTCGTTCGTTCGTTCGTTCGTTCGTTCGTTCGTTCGTTCGTTCGTTCGTTCGTTCGTTCGTTCGTTCGTTCGTTCGTTCGTTCGTTCGTTCGTTCTTTCTTTCTTTCTTTCTTTGTTTGTTTGTCTGTTTAGAGGGGAGGTCTCCATTTATAGGAACATGACGAAGGGTCGCATAATTTCGTGGTGTGCCTTTGCTTTGCAATATGGACCAATAGGTCTTCCCCTATTGGGGAAATTTGCTCTCCACCTAGGTTTTTGGCAGTCTCCTATTTTGCCCAAGCATTTGATCTCTGCTGCCCCCCCCCCCCCCCCCCCCCCCACCTCCGAAACAATATACCCACTCACTCCCACAAAAAACATTCCAACTGTTTCCCCATTTATTTATGCACAATTGTTTTTCCTTTTTCAACATCCTAAAACATACGGACGATTTTATTTTTGTACTTCAAATACTGTTGCTTTCAGGAGGCAAGAACGACATCGATAAAATAACGAAAGGACTCAAGAGGCTTCAGCCTGAAGAACGACTGAAGAAGCAGCCGTGTACTGGTGACGAAAGCGTATCCAGCACACCAGTCTCAGACAATTCGGAAGAATCACAAAACCAATACGTCATGGCTATCAGCGCTAAAAAATAAATTCCGTTTCTGCATATCATCCTTATATAGGGTTTATGGGCCATTTTTTATTTCTTTAATTTCTTCTTAATGCATGTTTATTGCTTGTCCATACAATAGCACTAATAGATTTTATGAAAGCATTCTGAAATATGATGTGCCTTCAAATTTGAATATAAATCGCCTCCGATTATACACACACAGGACGCCATAGAAACCACACTGACTCTTTTTTTCTTATTATTAGATAAGCTATGAGAGACTGATACATTGCTAATAGATAAGATAAGCCTTCATTTAATGTTGAATTGATTAGTTGCCGGATAATTTGACTTTTTATCAAAGCGTATCTTATTGTAGTATATTTGCTATAAAGGTCTTACGCACAGTAACTGCACCAAGCATTTACGTCATGTTTTCTTAAGTACAATGCATCACTGGACTCCCTGGTTAAAAAAATGGCGCCTTTCGTGTAGATAATAAACGGGTATCAGCGAAGGATCCAGGATTTTCACAAAGGGGTATTCCAATTTCATTATAATGGGCTGGCGTAAATAGCATCTTTGGCATTGACGAGATCTCACAAAAGGGGTTCCATGGAACCCACAAAACCATCCCAGGATCCGCTGCTGCGCAGAACGGAATGGCGTAAAAACTTTAGGGCGATAATATTAATCAGTATTTGCAAGTTATAATTTTAATATTTCTGCTGAATTGTAGCTAATTAAACTGTGTAATCCACAAAATCAAATCATCAATCGTGGGTAAAGAACAAGCTCACGCGTTGACCCCTAGAGTCGATTAATGATTTGAATTTTCGAATTTTGATTTCATTATTCAGTTGAAATTTACAACAGTAGATATGAAGTACCAATTCTACATCACTCGAGTGAGGTACCATTGAGGTACCATTGAGGTACCCCTCCCCCCCCCTCCCCCTCAGGGTCTTTACAGAGATGACGTTATAGCTATTCTTATGTTTTTAGTTGACTGGATTGCACCACATCCTATATTTTACGTCAAAGTTTAATCCTAATAAAAGTTTCTAATTATTCATAAAATATAGTTTTTCTATCTCAAAGCCTTAAAGGCTTAGTTTAGGCTTTTGTTTCATCCTAATTGAGTTCTACGGATATTGTCCTTTGTCTTACTACCGCGATAAGATATTGAATACTAAAGATTTTGAGATTTTATGCCCAACTCTTTTACTACCGTCTAAAGTAAGAATTGCACCACTCACAGGCAATACGGATATCGTCATATCTATTTTTAGAATTAGGAATTGCACCACATCCTATATTTTACTTCAAAGTTTGATCCTAATAAAATGTTCTGATCTAATTGCCTATTGTTAAAGGATTAGACTCTTTTTACTTTATGCTTTTGTTTCACCCTAATTGAGTTCTACGAAGTTGACTCATCAAAAAACAAACAATTAAATGACTTGCCCAAGGAAAAAGAGCAAACACGTTTTTCAAAAATCTTTTTTTATTCATTTATTCATAAAACGCTCAATGCATGTGAATACAAAAAAAAGTTTAGTTACAGCTCTTTTCATTTTTTAACTAAGTATTATGTTTTTATTGTCAGTATATATTTGTTCAATAGAAACACCCGTCACTTGAAACAATAGAGGACTGTGTTCTGCAAAATTTGGAGAGTCAAAAAAACCTACTAGATATCAAGACCACGTTTGTAAACAATAGAAGACTCAACAAACACAGTGTTTTGATTGATTTTCATAGTTCAGTCACTACAGCTAAACTCCGAACTACACATTTTGCCAGTCGGGTATCGACTTGGCTATCGCTCTCAATCGTTCTGATCGTCGCGGTGGTTTTAAGATTTTACCAAGATATTTATCTGAATCTTGATAGCTAATCCACTTCACAGATTTTTCTTTACTTGACGGAGGAGTTGGTGGGAAATCAGGTGGAGGTGGCAGGGATTGTGTTTTGGGGGTGCTGAATGAGGAGGCAATTGAAGAGGGTTGATCAAAACTAGTCGTGGTTCTTAATGGAGTGGAAGGAACCTCCGGTGAAGCTGAAGCTCTCGCTCGATTGAGTTCCAGAGCAGGAGTTCTAATTTTTGAGGTTAGCCGCTCTAGGAATGAAGGCGTTTTAGTTTTGGGTGTGGTGTAGCCGCTATCAGTGAGACTTGTTGAAGTAACATTTTCTGGGGATGTTAGACTAGTGGGGAGACTGGGACTTGTCAATGGTGGTACCTGTGGTGATTGCATCATTTCCAGCATTGAGCTGTGGGGCGAACCACTTCGAATTTGCTGTTGTAGATTAAGATATCGATCGTATAGCTGCGAATAATTTTTGATTTTTAGTTCCGCAGGGGTATTGGAATCCCTGAGAATGCTAGTCATTTGCTCCTCTAAGTTCTGCATTGTTTTTAATATAGGCGATTGTAAATAGCTTTGACGTTCGAAATAGTTAGAGATAGATTGCGTGACATCTGACTGTCCACCACCAAGTTGCGAAATTGCTGTTTTTGACAGCTTCGTCTGCAAAGCAGGCAGATCATTGGGAAGAACATTCGTCCGAAGCCTGCATTCTTCTGGTGTGTTTGGTTTGAGATCCACGAAAAGATACCCATAAGGTCTTTGAACAGCGGCTTCGTACTTTTGCACAAACTGCTCTGTTTTTCCCGGGTACATTTGTTTTCCCAATGTCATCATTTGTAGTTTGTCTCTTGGGTTTTTAAAAAGAACAAGGTAAGCCGCATTCAAACTCAGGGTGCGCATGATTTTTCCTTGAAAGTAGAGATTCTGCATCAGGAAAATGACACTGAGGTTGCGATGATGAGATCCTTTGGTAAATAGGTTCATGATTCTCTTGTCGTTGGATGTCTCTGTCATTTGATCGTCAATTACAATCACATTATTGATTTTGGGGTCGAAGTAACCATCCTCGTCAATATCGTGGGGTATGCCTTTCACGAACTCGATCCCGGGAATGGTTGCTAACATGTGTTCGTAAGCAGGTTGCCATTGTGCGTAACTCCATACAATACGCCGTGGTGATGGATTTATGACTTTTGTTGCAAATTCTGAACCCAGACCGTTTTTCCAGATCCAGTCATTCCAGCTACCAGAGCAGTGAACGGATGGAGTAACTGAAACCTGTCACATTTCGTATGATCTTCAACATTTTGAGGCAATGGGTACAGAGTGAATCGATGACTGCTTTTTCGCATTTGTTCTTGACCGATCCAATACTTTCGTTGCGAATTGTCCAACTTATGGGTTCGACTTAAATGAGTGTATAAATTCTTTTGCTGCTTTTCGCAAATAGGACAGAACCGTGTCATCGTGCGTCTTTCGAAGAATGAGGCCAATTCCTATAGGGAGCGCTATTTATACGAATTCAGGGATTCTAGTCTACATAAGATTCTAGTGTAGATATAAGAATCTAGTAGAGTCTAGTTTAGAGTCTAGTGTAGAATCTAGTGTAGAATCTAGTGTAGAATCTAATGTAGAATCTAGTGTAGAATCTAGTGTAGAGTCTAGTGTAGAGTCTAGTGTAGAATCTAGTGTAGAATCTAATGTAGAATCTAGTGTAGAATCTAGTGTAGAATCTAATGTAGAATCTAGTGTAGAATATAGTGTAGAGTCTAGTATAGATAGTAAAGAACCAGTTGTATAACAAATACGATGGTTCTTTCCGTTGTCATTTCATTTGAACAAACCATCTCGAGAGAAAACATGTCTGTCTTACTTCGTGATAACTTTGGCTATTTACATCTTTTGACTAAATGTCCAGAGCATCAGAGAAAAGTTTTGCTTGCAACAGCCACTCCCGAACAAGTTCATGTAATGTGTGAGGTCTGTCATAATTTATTACAAGGAACAATTCCCATGTCAGAAGGGCAAAAGGAAAGATTGAGACCGCACAAGGATGATATAAGAGAGTTAGCTCATGGATCAATACCATTTAAGGCCAAGAAAAAAATTCTGATTCAAAAAGGCGAGGGCTTGGTGGGGGAGGTCTTGCCTCCTCTAATGAGCGCTCTGAGTCTTTTACTGCTATAAAAAACCCAGCCAAATGCCAAGAACTTCATTTTACTAGTAGAGGTCATCATGAAGAGAAGAAGAGTTTCAGAAGAAGAATCTACAGAACCCGAGCTGAGCGAAGATTCCTCTAGCGAGGAGGAGCAATTTTCGAAATCGGATGAGAATGAAATCAATCGAATGGCACGACAGCTCCCTAAAAGCATACCGCGACAAAAGGCACATGATTTACTTCATAGCATGGTAGCATCCAAAGATATTTTGTATTGGAATTCCCATGGAGAAATGACTCATCATCAACGTAGAATTCCACTAGCCAACATGAAAGAATTAATCGAGTATGCTTTGTTACCTTACAACCCAGAAGTTAACGCCCCAAGAGGGCTCAAGACTTTTACCAGTGGATTGGCAGAGCTTGATTTGGACAAGAATCTTATTCGCAACAAAATACTATTGGCAGATCTGATTGCCAGGCAACCAGAGGATAACTATGATACGGATGTTAGCAATAGTGAAACTGAAAGTGACAATGATCCTGAAGAATCCCAAGAGGAACTTGACAGCGAGGACTCAGAATCGGAGAGTGAGGACGAAGAAGAAGAAGAAGAAGAAGAAGAAAGAGAGTGTCACGCTTGTCAAGAACCCAAATCGTTTTCAAAGATATCAGTGGCACAATGCCCGAATTGCTGTTGGCACGAAGCGTATCACAGTCCTCAAAATGAATTAGTCGTGTGTGACGTTTGCATACACCCTTTTGTTATCAGTGCCAAAAATACAAAACAAATGTTTTATCGTTGCGAAGACTGTAATTTAATGCATACACTTTCTTTAAAATCAAATACGCTAAAACCTCTTGTTATGACTCAAAATCCTGAAGTGCAAGACGAATGATTCAATTATTTTCTGACGCAGACTCTGATGGCCTCCTATGATTGTAAAAACGTTTTTATAAAGTAGAAAAAACGATTGAGAGCGATAGCCAAGTCGATACCCGACTGGCAAAATGTGTAGTTCGGAGTTTAGCTGTAGTGACTGAACTATGAAAATCAATCAAAACACTCTGTTTGTTGAGTCTTCTATTGTTTACAAACGTGGTCTTGATATCTAGTAGGTTTTTTTGACTCGCAAATTTTGCAGAACACAGTCCTCTATTGTTTCAAGTGACGGGTGTTTCTATTGAACAAATATATACTGACAATAAAAACATAATACTTAGTTAAAAAATGAAAAGAGCTGTAACTAAACTTTTTTTTGTATTCACATGCATTGAGCGTTTTATGAATAAATGAATAAAAAAAGATTTTTGAAAAACGTGTTTGCTCTTTTTCCTTGGGCAAGTCATTTAATTGTTTGTTTTTTGATGAGTCAACTTCGTAGAACTCAATTAGGGTGAAACAAAAGCATAAAGTAAAAAGAGTCTAATCCTTTAACAATAGGCAATTAGATCAGAACATTTTATTAGGATCAAACTTTGAAGTAAAATATAGGATGTGGTGCAATTCCTAATTCTAAAAATAGATATGACGATATCCGTATTGCCTGTGAGTGGTGCAATTCTTACTTTAGACGGTAGTAAAAGAGTTGGGCATAAAATCTCAAAATCTTTAGTATTCAATATCTTATCGCGGTAGTAAGACAAAGGACAATATCCGTAGAACTCAATTAGGATGAAACAAAAGCCTAAACTAAGCCTTTAAGGCTTTGAGATAGAAAAACTATATTTTATGAATAATTAGAAACTTTTATTAGGATTAAACTTTGACGTAAAATATAGGATGTGGTGCAATCCAGTCAACTAAAAACATAAGAATAGCTATAACGTCATCTCTGTAAAGACCCTGAGGGGGAGGGGGGGGGGGAGGGGTACCTCAATGGTACCTCAATGGTACCTCACTCGAGTGATGTAGAATTGGTACTTCATATCTACTTACAACGTCGAAAACGAAGATATGAAAATTCCAATCAACTTTAAATTCAACATACGACACTTGCCGCAAATACTCGAGCAACCAATTCTTGTTTTTTACCCGTCACCTTGAGGTTTCTCTCCCTGAGGAATTCTTTCAAGGCTTCGACTCTCCACATAGCAACTTCATCAAAAGATAGATGATCATTCTCGATGTTTTTGTCATTTTAATCCATTATCAGTAAAAAGAAAAAAAAAAACAACTAAAGCACGAGCTTAAAAGTCGTAAAGCAATTCTCCGGGCAAGATTTATATGTCAACCTGTTGCAATTAGCATAAACTCATGCCCGATTGGACTTTGAACTCTATCCCACGATGCAACGCGAACTCGCATTCGCGATCCATGTATTTAACGCTAATTTCAAGAATTATTCCTCGGCTGTGTTACTGTTAAGTTAACTGTGGCCATTAATATAAGGTTAGGTCGTAAAAAGTAAAGTTCTCATTTCAGCAAAATGAGTGGGTTTTTACCCTCTGGTTACCCCCCAAAGACGCAAAGGATTATGGGGATGTGAAAGTCGAGAATTGAAGAATTTCAACAAAATCTATTGTCTTTAAGGTCATCAGCTCAAACAGATTGACGTTTTTTCTATCAGTTACAAAACGAAACGTCAGTCACATCAAACAGTCCTTCTCAGGACTACATCCACCCGGATGATCATAATACTTCGATTAACATCAGTTACAAACTTGTACAAATACTGAAAAGTGATCCAATGGAATTTCCAAGTTTGGATTTAAATTTGATTTCATTCTCGGAAGATTGGAACGACCAAAAATCTTTTTATAAATTGAATAATGTAGTCTAGCTGGGCACGCTTCATGTCCTTTGACTGTAAGCTGTTTACACTAGTCAAAACGGCTCAAGCTTACCTACCCCTACCCCCTAGGTTTCCATTAATGGCTTATTATTCAAATATTGATTTTATTATTTTTTCAGAGAATAACGAAGATTATTTTTCCTTCCGAGAATCAGCTTGAGCTATTTTGACGGTAACGTATTCTCAGAAGGAATAATATATTCAATATTCAATATCCGAATAAATGAAACCATTCATGGAACGTATAGGGTAAGCTTGAGCTGTTTTGACTGTAATATTCCTAAAAAACATTCCAAATAGAAGAACGAATACGGTCCGTGTAACACTCCACAAAGAGCTTTTCAATTTAGTTGGCGTGAATTTGACATATGAAATTTGCCTGATTTTTGAATTTTCATTTTTTATGATCATGTCAAAATTCGAATATTATCTCATCAATGTCAATTTTCAATTTTCGAATTCAAAAATTAAAAATTAAAATAAATATTTGAAATGACTTTTCGAAATTTTTATTTTGTACTCTGAAAACGAACTTTGGAAAAATATCCTGTAGACAGGGGGAGGTGAAGATTAGGCGGACTGAGGGTAGGTGGGTCCACTAACAACGACAATAATTAAAAAAAACCATAGAGGGAGGGGAGGCACCAAGGAGGGTGTTATAACAACATGTAAACCTTGAGAGAAAACCATGGAAGAATTTTCGACCAATTGGACGATGATGAAAGCGGAAGTGGACCCACCTACCCTCAGTCCGCCTAATCTTCTGAGAATCAGCTTGAGCTATTTTGACTATAACGTATTCTCAGAAGAAATAATATATTCAATATTCAATATTCGAATAATGAAACCATTCATGGAACCTAGCGGGTAAACTTGAGCTGTTTTGACTGTAATAATCCCAAAAAATATCCCATTCTTTTCTTTTGTATAACGGAAGCTTGACTATTCGTTCAAACTTTCCGGTTTGTGCTTTCGTTTTTGCTCCCGTCAAAACTCGCTAAAGAAATTTTAACACTACTTAAACCCTAAAACTGTTTAATATTCCTAAAAAACATTCCAAATAGTTATTTCTAGGAACTAAGTTGTTTATACAAAAGATTAAAGAAGTGGCCGGCGTCAACACGGAAGTTAAATAAAACGATCGGTTTTTCCCTTAGTTTTACAATTCCTAACTCCATTGAGTATTAACAGGTTAAAATTATTAGTTTTCCTCTGGATTCTGCACTTGGGGGGTTTTAATGTAAGAAGCTTGGATATTCTTCCACACTTTCCGCTTTCGCGCTTTTGCTTCTATCGTATAACCAATTGAAACCTATGGTAATAAGCGAGGTCGCGGGATGCCAATCAAAACTTCTTTGTTTGATTGGCTAGCACATCCTAAATAATCCCTTCCAAGAAATTTGGAAGTTTACCAAACCTAGCGTTGGTGACCCCATCTTTTTATTGCAGTTTTTAAATGTCCATAACATAATTAATGTCCATGCAAAGTTTCAGGACAAAGTTATTGGCAACATTTCTTTCAAGGGAATTACCTTAAAAAACTATGATTTCAATAACAATTTTAATTTAGTACCCCTACAAAAGTTTCACTCCTACATCCTGTAAAATATACCATATTGATCGAGTGCTAGAGAACATCACCTAGTTTGGCCAGCTGCAATGGTTGCTTGGGGTTCGTTGTACGTTATTTTTAATCATTTTGCATAAATTGTACAAAACCATCTTGAAAAAGAAAAGGAATGAAAATTACGAAAGCGACGAATAATGTATTCACTAGACGTCTTTTGAGTATTTCGAGAATCGTAGTTAATGGCCTTGATGGTGACACGCTGAAGTTTATTTTGAAGCATATCTTATTAGATGAAATTTTTGCGAAGTTTTGCCTGTTCTGCGACGTGTTAATTTAGCGATTTCGGAGCTCGAATATACATCTTTTTAAAATATATTATTATTATTATTTGCGAAAAATCAGATTCTAAGTCACTTTGATTTCGCCTTCGTTAGTTCATTGGACAATCTTGGACTCGACTTGAGTGTAATAAATACTGGTACTAATTGAGGCCTCTCAGCACAGCGTCTTTTATCTCTTCGTTTTAGTTTTCATTAAATTCGTTAACTTCAAGGCATTAAAAGTAGAAAATATTCATTTGTTCATCAAATTCAAAGTCTTTTTTTGGTGATTTCCGGTTTTAGTATTCCGTGCGATTATTCCGGATTCCGGATTCCGTTCCTGATTCCGAAATCCATATTTTAGGCAAACCCCGTCACATGACCTCGGGAAACAAGACTTCTTGGAATAGTGGTACTTTCTAGAATAACCAAAGGACAGAATTCATCTAGCAAGAAGCAGTCTACGAAGAAGTGTACAAAGACGTTTCCTACGACTTTCTTTGTCCAACTTGTGGGAAAATTGAAAATTTTCTAAAAATTTCCTGAGATTAAAGTACACTCACCTGAACAGAGCCGCACAAGCCAGATGGCGTCAAAAAAAACAGGTTTTTCGAACGTTTTTATTCTTTAAAATATATTCGTTTACAATTCATTAAGGTTAAAGCGAAGTTCGTTATGAACTTCTAAACTTCCCGCCGAAGTTCGGAACTTAGTTCTCGCCCAAAACTTCAGAACTTCAGCAGGTAACTTTGGAACTTGCCGTTTAGTAGAATTTGAAGTTCCGTGATGACTATCTTCACCAAACAAGGGCGAGCTCTCCCCCTAGAAGCTAGGGAGAAAACTGTTGATTTGTTGGCAAGGAAATCCAAAAGCTGCTGGTTGAAAATAACGTTTATTTGTCTCTAAATACTCCGCTATCTCTGTCGTCGATTAGCCCTATTTCAACGAAGGACTTAGGTTATTCTTTCAAGAAAATCCAAGTTGTGGCCAGGGAATCTCTAAAACCAAACATTCAACCAATTCTGAATCCATCTTCGCTAACCAAGTTCTGAACTTCGGTGAGAACTACAGCAATAAGTTCCGAACTTCGGCGGGAAGTAAGTTCAGAAGTTATACTAATAACGAACTTCGCTTTGAACTTATCTTATTGTAGTATATTTGCTATGAAGGTCTTACGCACAGTAACTGCACCAAGCATTAACGTCATGTTTTCTTAAGTACAATGCATCACTGGACTCCCTGGTTAAAAAAATGGCGCCTTTCGTGTAGATAACAAACGCGCATCAGCGAAGGATCCAGGATTTTAGAAGAAAGGGGGTTCCAAAATGGCCGCCACTGGGTCGACTTCACAAAGGGGTATTCCAATTTCATTATAATGGGCGTAAAGAACATTTTTGGCATGACGAGATCTCACAAAAGGGGTTCCATGGAACCCACAAAACCATCCCTGGATCCGCTGCTGCGCAGAACGGAATGGCGTAAAAACTTTAGGGCGATAATATTAATCAGTATTTGCAAGTTATAATTTTAATATTTCTGCTGAATTGTAGCTAGTTAAACTGTGTAATCCACAAAATTAAATCATGATTCGTGGGTAAAGAACAAGCTCACGCGTTGACCCCTAGAGTCGATTAATGATTTGAATTTTCGAATTTTGATTTCATTATTCAGTAGAAAATTTACAACGTCGAAAACGAAGATATGAAAATTCCAATCAACTTTAAATTCAACATACGACTCTTGCCACAAATACTCGAGCAACCAATTCTTGTTTTTTTACCTGTCACCTTGAGGTTTCTCTTCCTGAGGAATTCTTTCAAGGCTTCGACTCTCCCCATAGCAACTTCATCAAAAGATAGATGATCATTCTCGATGTTTCTGTCATTTTCATCCATTATCAGTAAAGAAAAAAAAAAAACAACTAAAGCACGAGCTTAAAAGTCGTAAAGCAATTCTCCGGGCAAGATTTATATGTCAACCTGTTGCAATTAGCATAAACTCATGCCCGATTGGACTTTGAACTCTATCCCACGATGCAACGCGAACTCGCATTCGCGATCCATGTATTTGAGGTATTAGGATACGTTTACGAGCACTATGCGCGCAAACTTAAATTACGCGCTGGCTTTATAGTATAACACAAACAAAGTATACATTTTCGGAAAGCTGAATAAATATAGTTTATGAAGAAATTTTCAAAATACGATTTTTTTTATTGTTGTTTACGTTATTTTCCTCGAAGCGAAATTTGACCATGCCTCAGTGGAAACGTTAACGGACACGTACATTTAAAGCTAGGTTTGCGAAAAATGTCTTAACATATTCAGGAGATAATAAGCTCCAAAAGGGTGTCCCAGATTTTTTATATCTGTTTTCTATCTCTCGCTATTTCTGATCAAAGTTCAGCGATCGCTTTTGGAGTGTTGTTTAGAGTAAAAAGCGTCATAACTTTGGAAAGAAATTAAATTTCAAAATTCGGAGACACCCTTTTTTGGATCATGATTTACTTTATAAACTCTCCAAATTTAAAAAAAATCGAATGAAATCCAAGGGACTTTTAGCTTTTTGAAGTTGAGGTTTTAGCGGCAAAAAAAGATTCGAGAAAAACGCATTTCTTTGTTTGGAGCCGGAAGCTGCAGGGAGTCACGATGGTGTTGGCCAAAACACCTTGTGCCTTCCATTTTGTCATCACTTGTCAAATTATCTGGTGTTCTGGACGATCGCAATGTAGGATCTTTTTACAATGACAAAGGAGCATGACAGATGTGCATATATTAAGCGACGGTACATTTCCGGTCTTGATAAAGTCACGATTTCGATTTTTCTCAAAATTTTGGCTTTTCCAATCGAAAATCGCAAGAAGTTTCACAAACATATGAAAGATAACAGTTTAAAATTACGAAATTAAAAAGAAAAATTTTTTTCGGGCAATTCGTCATTTTTCGTATCCTAATACCTTAACGCTAATTTCAAGAATTATTCCTCGGCTGTGTTACTGTTAAGTTAACTGTGGCCATTAATATAAGGTTAGGTCGTAAAAAGTAAAGTTCTCATTTCAGCAAAATGAGTGGGTTTTTATCCTCTGGTTACCCCCCCAAAGACGCAAAGGATTATGGGGATGTGAAAGTCGAGAATTGAAGAATTTCAACAAAATCTATTGTCTTTAAGATCATCAGCTCAAACAGATTGACGTTTTTTCTATCAGTTACAAAACGAAACGTCAGTCACATCAAACAGTCCTTCTCAGGACTACATCCACCCGGATGATCATAATACTTCGATTAACATCAGTTACAAACTTGTACAAATACTGAAAAGTGATCCAATGGAATTTCCAAGTTTGGATTTAAATTTGATTTCATTCTCGGAAGATTGGAACGACCAAAAATCTTTTTATAAATTGAATAATGTAGTCTAGCTGGGCACGCTTCATGTCCTTTGACTGTAAGCTGTTTACACTAGTCAAAACGGCTCAAGCTTACCTACCCCTACCCCCTAGGTTTCCATTAATGGCTTATTATTCAAATATTGATTTTATTATTTTTTCAGAGAATAACGAAGATTATTTTTTCTTCCGAGAATCAGCTTGAGCTATTTTGACGGTAACGTATTCTCAGAAGGAATAATATATTCAATATTCAATATCCGAATAAATGAAACCATTCATGGAACCTAGGGGGTAAGCTTGAGCTGTTTTGACTGTAATATTCCTAAAAAACATTCCAAATAGAAGAACATATACCCTGCTGCCGCAGAGTCTCCTTTTAATTAGTCTCTAGGTTTCTATTATTGGATTCATTATTCGAATATTGAATTTGTTATTCTTTCTGAGAATACGAAGACTATGTATCCTTCTGAGAATCAGCTTAAATTATTTTGACTGTAACGTATTCTCAGAAGGAATAATATATTCAATATTAAATATTCGAATAATGAAACCATTCATGGAACCTAGCGGGTAAACTTGAGCTGTTTTGACTGTAATAATCACAAAAAACATTCCAAATAGAAGAACAAAGAAATGATCGGCTTTTCTTTTGTAAAAGAAGCTTGACTAAAAGGCTTGACTATTCGTTCAAACTTTCCGGTTTGTGCTTTCGTTTTTGCTCCCGTCAAAACTCGCTAAAGACATTTTAACACTACTTAAACCCTAAAACTGTTTAATATTCCTAAAAAAACACCATTCCAAATAGTTATTTCTGGGAACTAAGTTAATACAAATGATTAAAGAACTGGCCGGCGTCAACACGGAAGTTAAATAAAAACGATTGGTTTTTCCATTAGTTTTACAATTCCTAACTCCATTGAGTATTAACAGGTTAAAATTATTAGTTTTCCTCTGGATTCTGCACTTGGGGGTTTTTAATGTAAGAAGCTTGAATATTCTTCCAAACTTTCCGCTTTCGCGCTTTTGCTTCTATCGTATAACCAATTGAAACCTATGGTTATAAGCGAGGTCGCGGGATGCCAATCAAGACTTCTTTGTTTGGTTGGCTAGCTCATCCTCAATAATCACTTCCAAGAAATTTGGAAGTTTACCAAACCTAGCGTTGTTGACCCCATCTTTTTATTGCAGTTTTTAAATGTCCATAACATAATTAATGTCCATGCAAAGTTTCAGGACAAAGTTATTGGCAACATTTCTTTCAAGGGAATTACCTTAAAAAACTATGATTTCAATAACAATTTTAATTTAGTACCCCTACAAAAGTTTCACTCCTACATCCTGTAAAATATACCATATTGATCGAGTGCTAGAGAACATCACCTAGTTTGGCCAGCTGCAATGGTTGCTTGGGGTTCGTTGTACGTTATTTTTAATCATTTTGCATAAATTGTACAAAACCATCTTGAAAAAGAAAAGGAATGAAAATTACGAAAGCGACGAATAATGTATTCACTAGACGTCTTTTGAGTAGTTCGAGAATCGTAGTTAATGGCCTTGATGGTGACGCGCTGAAGTTTATTTTGAAGCATATCTTATTAGATGGGTAGGTGGGTCCACTTCCGCTTTCATCATCGTCCAATTGGTAGAAAATTCTTCCATGGTTTTCTCTCAAGGCTTACATGTTGTTATAACACCCTCCTTGGTGCCTCCCCTCCCTCTATGGTTTTTTTTATTATTGTCGTTGTTAGTGGACCCACCTACCCTCAGTCCGCCTAATCTTCACCTCCCCCTGTCTACAGGATATTTTTCCAAAGTTCGTTTTCAGAGTACAAAATAAAAATTTCGAAAAGTCATTTCAAATATTTATTTTAATTTTTAATTTTTGAATTCGAAAATTGAAAATTGACATTGATGAGATAATATTCGAATTTTGACATGATCATAAAAAATGAAAATTCAAAAATCAGGCAAATTTCATATGTCAAATTCACGCCAACTAAATTGAAAAGCTCTTTGTGGAGTGTTACACGGACCGTATTCGTTCTTCTATTTGGAATGTTTTTTAGGAATATTACAGTCAAAACAGCTCAAGCTTACCCTATACGTTCCATGAATGGTTTCATTTATTCGGATATTGAATATTGAATATATTATTCCTTCTGAGAATACGTTATAGTCAAAATAGCTCAAGCTGATTCTCAGAAGGATAGTCTTCGTATTCTCAGAAAGAATAACAAATTCAATATTCGAATAATGAAGCCAATAATAGAAACCTAGAAACTAATTAAAGGGAGACTCTGCGGCAGCAGGGTATTCGTTCTTCTATTTGGAATGTTTTTTAGGAATATTACAGTCAAAACAGCTCAAGCTTACCCTATACGTTCCATGAATGGTTTCATTTATTCGGATATTGAATATTGAATATATTATTCCTTCTGAGAATATGTTATAGTCAAAATAGCTCAAGCTGATTCTCAGAAGGATAGTCTTCGTATTCTCAGAAAGAATAACAAATTTAATATTCGAATAATGAAGCCAATAATAGAATATATTGTATTGCGTAAATAAATGTCCAAAACGCTGTATTGAATGTGTGTTGTATTTTATTGTCTGCACCAAAACGCTAATGAAAGTTTGAAAACGTTAATGAACCCACGCAAACATATTCATGATTGTCAAATTCAATGCTAAATTTCTTAATGAACGTTCCATCGCACTATTGAGACTCCGTTCGCCTTATTGTATGCCTATTCGCTCTAATGACAATGCTTCTTCGCTTCAATGAATATTCCTTTGCGGTTAATGAACAGCAAAAGGTGTAAATACAACTGTTGATCAGTAATATTAAAACTTCGCTCGATCGAGTTTGTGAGATTTTATTCCTGAATACCGCCGTGACTTTGAGCTGTCCCTATGGAGAATAAAGTCCTCCTGAGCTTGAAATCAGACTCTCTTCTTGAGTTCTAATTAAAATAGCTTTTTTCGATAACCGGCTCGATCTACGAGTCTTCTGAAAAACCACGTTGTACCTAATAAGCGTGTTTGTTTACTTTTTAAAATACATTAGAAAAAAAGGTCTAAGTCATTGAAATTTTATTTCAGGTGTTAATCGTATAATTTTACTTCAACTTGCATCTTTCCTTGATTCTTTTAATATGAATAATTCGAAGATAAAACTATGTGCGAGTGTGCGCATGCACAGTGGGCCCCCACGTCGTCTAAAAGTGCTAGAAACTGATCCCACATGGAACATCAGCATTTCGTTTCCTCATATAAAATAACAAAGTAATCTATATGGTATAAGAGCTTTGTGCTTGCTAGTGTCGTGTAACATTCGTAATCAAATGACGTAAGATATAGTGCTAGATTGGAATTTTACACGTTTTCCCGCGTGCATTTTTTCGCCTTTTGTTTCAAACTTTAAACATGCGCATAATTTAGATTAAGTTAAGTTTACTCAAGCTCAGTTAGTAATTTGTCAGTTCAACGTCGACCGTCTTTAGCTACACATCGTTTTGTAAGTATTTTTTCCTATTTCTTTTGCTTTCCGTTTGCTTTAATCGTTTTCTGCCTTATCATTAAATTGTAATCTGTCCTTTATTAGGAACTCTCTCAAACGCAATCAATAAACGAAACGAAGAGTAAGACGTGTGTATTTTTTACCGCTAAACCGCACCAATATTTAGTTCAAAACGATGTACCGACGAGAACAACCACCGAGAACCGCTAAAGGAAAAGCTTATAATACTGAACGTAAGAAAGCAAGATGTAAATCTCTATCGACTCAGATGAAGAAAGTAATGGACAGAATCGAGACACAGTCACGTTTAGTAGATAATGTTCATCACGTACAGAATGACCTACAAGTTCTTGGTACAATGAAAGATGACCTTCAAAGAGAATTTCAATCTTGGCTCGTTGATCTAGATAAAGAAGAGGACGTACGACAAGCTCATTTATGGTACGAAGAAAAGCGTCATGAAATTGAGATATTCTTTTCAGCTATGAATGAGTGGACAGTGATGGCTAAGGATAAGATTGAACAACAGCTCGACAAGTCCCCGTCTGAAAATGTGAGCGCCACATCAAAAAGATCATCAATTAGAGCCATCGAGAGGGCAAAAGTGGCAGAACTATTAACCCAGTCAGCCTTGCTGGAAAAGAGACAAACCTTGCGTAATCAGATGGAGAAGCTAGAAATCGAAGAACGGATAGCTGTTGCTAAAGCACGTGAACAAGCATTGATCGAGGCAGAAGAGGTTAGAGATTCCCAGTTACACCTAAAGATGGTAGAAACACCAAAGACAGCGCCTACTTACCTACCATCTCAAATGAGAGAACCGTATGAAGATGAACAATTGTTAGCAAAGACTTTTCCGGATTTTCACCTCAAACCCTCATTATATACATTGGCCTTTAAGAAAGAGCCGACTACGCCCAAGCCTCGACGAACAGTCAATATAGATCCCACTCCATCACCTATCAAAATGTCACCAATTCCTTCATCCATTGCAACAAAGACTCCTAAACCAGGTATTTACAGAAATATCAAACGCGAAGAAGAACCACCATATATGACGCCACGACGATCTAATTATGATTGGCAGTACTCTCCAAGATACCCACGTGAAGATGATGTATCATTAGCAAGGTTTCTGGACAGGCAGAACACGTTGACTGAATTACTCACCGAGCATCATCAGAGAAGCTTATTACCACCTCTGACGTTATCTACCTTCACCAACGACCCTGTAGACTTCACGACGTTCATCATTAGCTTTGAGTCACAGATTGAGTCCAAAGTCTCTTCTTGTGAAGTCTGTCTGCGATATCTAGAACAATACTTAGAAGGTGAAGCTAAGGACTTGATCAAGGGATGTCGGTACAAAGACGCGAAAATAGGATATCCAGAAGCCAAGAAACTTCTTAAAGAGAAATATGGAGATCCTTACAAAATTTCAAACGCTTACATCAAGAAAGCTGCAGATTGGCCTGTAATCAATTCTGGAGACAACGCCGCCCTAGACCGCCTGTCTATCTTCCTGACTCAGTGTGTGTGCGCCATGGAATCGATGTCGTACCTCACTATCTTGGATCATCCGCATAATCTTCAGAACTTAGTCAGAAAATTACAATTATACCTACAAGACAGATGGAGGAGACACGTTGTAACCATTAGAGATTCTGAAGATAGCATTCCCAGTTTCAAGAGTTTCGCTAATTTTATCAGGAAAGAAGCTAAAGTGGCCACAGATCCTGTGTTTTCTAAAGAGGCCTTGGCAAAGACTGATACAAAGGAACAAAAGAGCAAGGCATTCAAGACAGTTGACAATCAAAAGGCTGCTACAAACCAGGTCATAGATCACGTGGCATTCATAACTGAAGATATCTACAAGCAGTTGAAGTTAGAAGGCGCAGATACAACAATCCTGTTACGAACGATGAATGGTCAAGCACTTCAAGACACCAAATCTGTTACTGGTCTCAAAATCTCTGATCTAAAGGGTGAAAATAGCATAGAGCTACCAAGAACGTTCACAAGAGAAAGCATCCCATCGTCTGACAATGACATACCTCAACGTGAAATGGCTGAAAAATGGCAACATCTAAACCGAGTAGCAGATCAGATTCCTGAACGCCTACAAGATTCAAAGGTTGGAGTACTCATCAGCACAAACTGTCCAAAGGCGATCGAACCAAGAGACTTCATTACAAGTAAAAGCAATGGCCCGTACGCAATTCTAACCTTTGCTGGATGGACCGTCGTAGGACCTTTGGACGTCCAGAACAAGCAAGAATGTATCAATTCTAACCGCATCTGCGTGAAAGAATTAAACCTAGTAAAGTCATCCATGGATCATATTATGTTAGTCAGCAGTACTAAGGAGATCATCACCCCGAAGGCGCTGAATAATATGATGGAGCTAGAATTCAACAAAAGAATGGATAATAGTGTGACTACCTATTCTCAAGATGACAAACATTTCTTGAAGATTATTGAAGAAGGGATTAAATACGAGAATGGACATTACAACATGCCACTACCCTTCAGAGACAGTGTTGTGCTCATGCCGTGTAACAAAGAACAAGCTATCTCAAGAGCCACATGGACAAAGAATAAACTGCTCAAGAATCAGAAGATGCACGAGGACTATGTTAAATTCATTGGTGATCTACTGGACAAAGACTATGCCAGAAGTGTACCATTATCACAAGCTCTACCCGAATCAGGAAAGGTTTGGTATTTACCGCACCATGGAGTTTATCATCCCCACAAGCCAAAGATACGCGTAGTCTTTGATTGCAGTGCAAGATACGGCGAAACATCTCTTAACAGTAAACTGTTGCAAGGTCCAGATTTGACAAGTTCCCTAGTTGGAGTACTGACAAGATTTCGCAAAGAGCCAGTAGCCTTTCAAGCTGATATAGAGGCTATGTTCCATCAAGTGCGTGTAGCAGAAAAACACCGCAATTTTCTGAGATTTCTCTGGTGGCCCAACGGAGATCTATCGCAAAGTTTACACGAGTACCAGATGAATGTTCATTTGTTTGGCGCAATTTCCTCACCAAGCTGTGCCAATTATGCGGTTCGAAGGACAGCTGATGATACAGAGAACCAATTTGGAAAGGAAACGGCAGATATCCTGCGAAAGAACTTCTACGTAGATGATTGTTTACGCTCAGAGGAAACAGAAGAAAAAGCAATTGAACGCTTAGACAGCACCATCGCATCATGTTCGAAAGGTGGCTTTCGACTTACAAAGATAATGAGCAATAGCAGAAGATTATTGGAAAGCATTCCCGAAGAAGATCGTTCCAAAGAAGTGAAAGGTATCGACCTTAGCTTTGACGACTTACCAGTTGAACGTGCACTTGGAGTCCAATGGCATATCGAGTCTGACACATTTAGTTTCAAGATCACTCTTAAAGACAAGCCCCTTACAAGAAGAGGAATATTATCCACGATAAGCTCAGTGTACGATCCACTTGGTTTCGCAGCTCCAGTTCTACTGCCTGGGAAGATAATTTTGCAGGAACTTTGCAAAACAAATGCTAGCTGGGACGACCCCGTGCCCGAAGAATATGTTCACGCTTGGGAAAGATGGAGAAACCAATTGCCTTTGCTTGAGAAGTTCAGCGTAGCAAGATGCGTCAAGCCTGCAAACTTCGGAACAGTCATCGATCGACAGATTCATAACTTTTCTGACGCCAGCTGTACAGGATATGGTCAAGTCTCCTACCTACGACAAGTTAATTCAAGAGGAGAAATTCATTGTGCGTTTCTAATGGGAAAAGCACGTCTGGCTCCCATCAAGTCTGTAACTGTCCCAAGAATGGAGCTAACTGCTGCTGTCGTCTCCTGCAAGATCGGAAACAAGCTCGTTGGAGAACTTGATTACGATGTACAAAACCCAACATATTGGACTGACAGTACCACAGTTCTAAGATATATCCACAACGAACAAGCACGATATCAAGTGTACGTTGCAAATAGAGTCCAGACGATAAGAGATAAAACCGAACCAGAACAATGGAGGTACGTGCCAGGAAAAGAAAATCCCGCAGATGATTCATCACGTGGTCTAGATGTCGACAAACTTAATGATCAACACCGTTGGATAAAAGGCCCGGATTTCTTGTGGAAGCCAGATTCAGAATGGCCAGAGCGCTTCATCAGCAACGACAACGATAAGAACGAGTCAATAGTGAACGCGACCACAACACAAGAGTACCACAGGACCAGCATTCTGGAGCGATTCCACTATTTCTCACAATGGCAACGTCTAAAAAGAGTCCTTGCATGGATACTTCGCATCAATCCTAATCAAACTGCAGTTTCAACAAATACGAAACAGAATAAAAGATCCAAACCAAGACCGATTACAGTCGAAGAAATGAACAGAGCAGAAAGAGTTATTCTGAAAATAGCACAGCAAGTCCACTTCCCATCAGAGATTGTTACTCTAAAGTCAATCAACCAAGAAGAATTCAAGGATGTCCGATCAAAGTTGAAGAGAAAAAAGACAGAGCTGAAAAAGTCAAGTTCATTATACAAACTCGACCCAATTATAGATGAAGATGGATTAATTCGTGTTGGTGGAAGGTTAAGCAACTCAGATGAATTTGCTGAAGATTTCACGCATCCTGTGATTCTCCCGAAGAAAGATCATATTACCACTCTCATCATACGCTGTGCGCACGAGAAAATGGCTCATGCTGGTAGAGGTATCACCCTAAGCGAGATCAGAACAAAGTATTGGATCATCAACGCGAATTCAGCTGTAAGAAATTACATCACCAACTGCGTTAACTGTAGACGATACAGAGGTACCGCAGGCCAACAAAAGATGGCGGATCTACCAAAGAGTAGAATCAGTCCAGAACCACCTTTCACTTATTGCGCAGTGGATTTATTTGGCCCATTTCTCATCAAAGAAGGACGCAAAGAGTTAAAGAGATATGGTGTAATCTTTACATGTCTTTCGAGCAGAGCAGTGCACATAGAAGCAGTCAATTCATTAGAGACTGACACCTTTATCAACTCATTGAGAAGATTTGTTGCAAGAAGAGGTCCAGTCAGAGAGATACATTCAGATCAAGGTACCAACCTAATGGGTGCAGAAAGAGAGCTCAAGCAAGCTTTAGAAGATTTAGATGATGACAAGTTACAGAATTACTTGACTACCAAGTGTAACGCTGATTGGGTGATTAAGTGGAAAAGAAATCCCCCAGCTGCTTCTCATATGGGTGGAGCCTGGGAGCGACAAATCCGTACGATACGCTCAATCTTGAGATCCTTGATGCACGACCATGGCTATACAATCGACGACGAATCACTTCGCATCCTCTTAACCGAAGTGGAAAGCATCATAAACAGCCGCCCTTTGACGTTTCCATCAAGTGATCCACATGACACGAACCCTCTGACACCAAATAACCTTCTAACCATGAAGTCCAAAGTTGTACTACCGCCTGCTGGAACTTTCCAAAGAGAACATCTTTACTTACGCAAACGATGGAAAAGAGTACAGTATCTGGCTAATCTATTTTGGTCTAGGTGGAAAAAAGAGTACATCCAAAGTCTACAGCCAAGAGGTAAATGGAATACAATCAAGAGAAACCTTAAAGTTGGAGATATAGTGCTTATTATCCAAGAGTCTACCCCAAGAAATGTATGGCCACTAGGAAGAATCCTCCAAGTCAAGACCGACTGCAAGAACCTTGTACGTTCAGCAACAGTGAAGACATCAACTACAACCCTGGAACGACCAATCACGAAACTCGTATTGGTACTGGAGAACGATGCCCAATAGAGTAAAGATACAATGAACATTTCATTGAACATTTTATGTTTAATATTATATTATTGCTTTAAGGACACCTTTTTTGATAAGATTATTTAATAGCACTAATAAGTTTCAGTCATAAGAGTAGCATATCTCTCTTATTGCGGGGAGGATGTTAGTGCTAGATTGGAATTTTACACGTTTTCCCGCGTGCATTTTTTCGCCTTTTGTTTCAAACTTTAAACATGCGCATAATTTAGATTAAGTTAAGTTTACTCAAGCTCAGTTAGTAATTTGTCAGTTCAACGTCGACCGTCTTTAGCTACACATCGTTTTGTAAGTATTTTTTCCTATTTCTTTTGCTTTCCGTTTGCTTTAATCGTTTTCTGCCTTATCATTAAATTGTAATCTGTCCTTTATTAGGAACTCTCTCAAACGCAATCAATAAACGAAACGAAGAGTAAGACTTGTGTATTTTTTACCGCTAAACCGCACCAATATAAGACGATCGCTAAACGTTTAATTATCGATCTGCTAACATCTTAGTGAGCGAGTGAGCGAGTGAGTGAGCGAGTGACACATTTGCATATTCAGACCCCTCACAATAACTCGTTTCTACGCTTCGCGTATCCACGAGTTAAAAATGATGCAAGTCGTCGCTAGATATATCGTATATTTTTTAGATACAGAAAATTATGTAATATCAAAATAATAAATAATGGTAATCATAACCAAATCTCATGCGTTTTTTTTTGTGTGTGTGTGAGGCATTATATTCTGGGGGGCCAGGCCCCCCAAAAAATCTAGTGGGGGGGGGGGGGGCAGTGCCCCCCGGCTCCCCCGCTTCCGCCGCCCCTGTGAACTTCGGTGAGAAATACAGCAATAAGTTCCGAACTTCGGCGGGAAGTAAGTTTAGAAGTTCATATTAGTAACGAACTTCGCTTTGAAGTTCCGAAGTGTTGGCGCCGACCGAACGTAGTTGGGAACGCGATCGGATAAAGTAATGTGAAATCCACTATGAACATGTCTCTTATGACGCAAATTATTTTTGAAAGCGGTATGATTTACAAAGAAATGTATGGTCGTGTGGCAAGGCTTGCCACACAACCATATAATATATTTCTTTGTAATTTATATTGTTTTCAAAAAAATTCTACTCCCAAAATAATGAAAAAATTACTCTCAAATTTTCAGAAGTTACTATAAATAAGACATTCTCTTTCGATTTGCTTATAGCTTGAAATTTTTTTATGCTAATGAGGAAAAAACGTAAAAAAAGATCGGCCTATATATGGATTCTGTCTGCCTTAAAAAGTTTTTGCATTTGGTCGTCTCCCATTTTATTCAGTGTTCATCCAAGTTTTTTCTTAGTTTTTGTTCTGCCGGAAGTACACATTATATTGGCTGGCAATTGTGACGGAATTCGATAAAGCTCAGTTAGATTTTTGTAAAATTGGCTTTGCAATGCCGCGATAGGTTTTTGAAAACGACTCTATTGTTTCAGTTTTTCAAATATTAATACTTTAGGGAAACTTTGAAGCGTCGTGACTACATTTTGCATTTTATCTTATTTAAATTATTCTTTTAAAAATATGTCGAAAATCGAGTCCCAGCTCGAGTCCTAGCCTCCTTTGCAGCCGTTCTTAGGGTCGTCACGGAAACGTCGCGTGACGACCCTAAGAACGGCTGCAAAGGAGGCTACTCGAGTCCTGGCTCGGATCCTAACTCGAGTCATGGCTCGGATCCTGTAGGATCCTGACTTTGGACTTAGTTTGTCTCCTTTTAGCTATAGTGATTTACGTTCTGGGATGAGGCAATTGGCAAGCTTCTTCTTCGGACCAGCTTCGGATTTATAGCGTCATATCTATTCAACAGTCGGAGATAACTTGTCCAGTTTTTGTGGCTACCGTCGCCTCGAAGAGGCGAGAAGCCACTATGCTATCATGTAGTGCCCGTGAGTAAGTCTTGTAAGTAAACTTGCACAGGAACCCCAAGGAACTAAATCAACTTACTGTACTAACCAATCAGGATCCCCCGAGTGCTGATCCCCCGTCAAAACGAAACGGTCAATACCGACACTGGTGAAAAACGCACAGCGCACGCTTGGAGATGGCGTAACGTAACTAAGGGCAACTTATATTTTTGATGCCGGTGTTTTGATTGTTTTACAAAATCGCAAAACTTAGCAAAAATACTGAAAACTTAAGGTTGTCCTTTTCGCAATAGCAAGATAATTCGATTGTGATACACTGCTGATTTATGCAAAAAAACGTTTGGTTATACAAAGCAAAAATAATCTTTGAAAATGCCGCCACTCGCGGCCCGACGTCGAGCATGACATCCAGCATTGCTAATTTGCAGATAATCAAAAAGTAAAGAAATCCAAAAATATCTGTAAAATTCCAAAACGAATATTTGGGGGATAGCCCTGTCGGTTGAGGTGGGACCTACCTTTAGATGTGATCGATTGTTATTGTCCGCCATTTTGTTTTTCTCCCAACGCATGCGCAGTGCGTTTTTCACCAGTGTCGTCAATATCTAGTCGGATCCTCTCGCGAACTACTCGAGAACAATGCATAGACTTCGGAACCAATCGCAGCTGGAGAATGGCGATAGACAAATGTCGTCACTCGTGACGTCGTTTTGGCGAACTCGTGGATACTTGTTGCACTTTTCGAAGATTTGGCTTCCTGTGCCCTCATGCTTGTTGACATTCTCAAAGGATTCCAAGTATTTCGCTCGATGTAATATTTTAAATACTCAATTTTGCTAGTAAGATGAGTAATCGTCCTTTTTATTTTCCTTTTAACACCTAGTTCCTTGTTATTTTGTTGAGTTTGGAAGCGAATTCTGTGATGAATTAATTGTCTGAACTTCAATTAATACTCGGCGAAAGACGACTACGAACTGAGAATATTTGAAAGAAGATCTATTTGAAAATGCTTTCTCTGTTTTCAATTTCAAAGGCGGGCTGTGTGTTTTATTTCAGTAATCATTTGACCTACGAGCTCAAAACTGAATAATATACAATCGGGACGATCAAAATAAAGCGTTGCGTTATGCGTGTTGATTTACATTACCACTCATGCACTTATCAGCGGCTTCCCCGTGGGGTCGAAAAAAATGTCTTTACATGGCGTTTTTAAGAAAGGTTTCTTTCTTATTTACTTGTTGTATTCAACACACCAACGTCGCAGTCCGAACTACTAAACGCTAGTCATTATCACATAAATTTATCTTTACTTTTACCCGACAGACAGGAAGCACGATCAATTAGTGCGTGGCCAAGATGAAATCAAAAATGTTATCAAAGATGAAATATGTGCAGCATCGAATAGCTGTGAAGTTATAGTGGAAAAATTATCGAACATAGAAAACGCTGTGCTCAATAAAGACCAATCAGGTGCGTATGAATGTAGAGAAGTTAAAAGGAGACTCTGCTCGCAGGGTAGTATGAATGATCAAGGTTAGTTGAAACCAAAGCCCCGTACGAGACGAGGTTCAAAACGTTACGATCATCAATTCCCTTCCGATTCAGACTCGGGTTCTCAAACCAATCTCTGAAGTATAATGAAGATCATTCGTAAATTCCCTACTAGTGTAGGAGTGATAGGCACCCTCAGTTTGGGGGTTTAAATTCGCATTTTGTGACGACTCAAGTAATGTATTTAGCCATGCCTGCATACATAGACAAGGCAGACAAGCAAAACATAGCAAAAAATGTTCGTCAAAATGAATGACCAATGAAGCGTCTATTTTGGGTTTTATAAGTGGAATGAACTTCTTCGACGATGCGGCGGCCATCTTGGATTGTAGGGCATTATGGGGCATCTTTCATAAACCGTCGTTCACTCTAATGATTAAAATGGCTTTATGAATCACCAGGGGATAGGGCATCACTACGTGCGCGTAATCAGAGCGTTGCCGCTTAAGTTTGAACGTACGGCTACTTAGCTCGACGGATTGGGTTTGAAATATTCCCTGTTTACTCTACATACATCTTTAAAAGAATTTAAAATATGATGATATTATTAAATTTTAATACATTTCCGAAAGAAATCAAAGGACTATCCTATCGCGCGTGGCCATACATTTCCTTAGCATTAAACTCGGCACGTGAAATTAGACGTTTAAAATTTAGCATTTACTCATTGGAATCAGTTGTTTACCAGTAAAAAGAAGAGGTTTCAATATAGCTGAAAACAGTGAAGCTGCTTAATATTCTCTTGGCATCTTATTATGTGCGATGTTTAGAATCGATAAAAGAGCGAAATCATCGACTTATGGAATCAGTCTTCATCGTATTTACAAAGGGAAACCATGTCAACCCTACCCCCCTTGTTCCACCTTGAAGGCGGGTCACCGAGCCAAGAAATGCTTAAAAAAAGTAAGGTGGTTTTCCATCATTGCTAATATATTTCCTGTGTGCCCCCAGAAAATAGTGTTATGAGAGAGAAAATTAATGTTTTTACAGACTAACTAAGCTAGACATCAGTTTTTCAAATTACTATTGCTTATCTTATGAAAACAAGATAAAGTACGATCAATTAGCTATATATTAAAAGTATCGATATAAGATTTCCACAAGGCTGCCATCACGCACAAGTTTAGATAATGGTATGCTTTGAATTCACAAGTAAACCTCTTAGCTCCTCCCATTAGCATGTGTACCTCTGGTTACGCCCTACACAGTTTTTACCCCTTTGCTTAGTTATTTTAGCACTATTCTTTCAAATCTTATGATAGAACACTCGACGAAAAAATGGATTTGTCATGTAGGCAAACATATAGACAAATATATGGGCAAATATCATATTTGACTAATAGTAGACAATATTTGCCCAATGACTGTATATGATATGTACCTACACATTTATCCCATGGGCACAGATGGCAAAGTCCGTATGGCCCAGTAAAATCCCAAACGGCAAATATATAGCAGATATCATATCATCCATACATTTACCCGGTAGTAAATGTGAATGCTCATTTGATATGTGCACGTATTTGCCCAGCCCGTATATGTGTTTTATGTCTTACGTATACCCTGTGTTTCCCCAGGCCGTATATGTGATTCATGCCTTACATATACCCTGTATTTTCCCAGGCCGTATATGTGATTAATGCCTTACATTTACCCTGTCTTTGCCCAGGCCGTATATGTGATTAATGCCTTACATATACCCTGTGTTTGCCCAGGCCGTATATGTGATTTATGCCTTACATATACCCTGTATTTTCCAAGGTCGTATATGTGATTTATGCCTTACATATAACCTGTGTTTGCCCAGGCCGTATATGTGATTAATGCCTTACGTATACCCTGTCTTTGCCCAGGTCGTATATGTGATTAATGCCTTACATATACCCTGTATTTTCCCAGGCCGTATATGTGATTATGCCTTACATATACCATGCGATATGCTCTGACCGTATATGTGATTAATGCCCCCTTAATGCCTTAGATGTACCAGCGCGTCTTAGCCATATTTGCTCAGTTGAATTATGCTCATCATATTTGCTAAATTTAACTATATTATCAGTCTTCAGCTATTGTCACTTATGGCAGGCCAAAAAAAATAGAAACGATATATGTCGTGACAACCACCTCATACTTTAAACATAGCTAACCTATACTAAGAAGCAGGAAAAAAGACATAAATCATACTGAAACATTTTTATTGTGAATTTCCTTTTCTTGACGACTGATTAACTATGAACAATTTGTTAACTACAACTAATTGAAAATGCTAGTTCTGTAAATTAATTATAGGTGTTTGTTTCATCTTGTGACAGAATTTGTGAAAGGAGATCATAATATATTTAGTTGTCAATCGATCTGTGGCTTATGTACGATTCTTTTTAGATATTCTGTAGTAGTACACTTCATTTATAACTGCAAAAACTTAATTAAGGACACCGAACGTGGTTGGGTTTCTACGAGTTTTATGAATTAAATCTTGTGTCACTGTTCCTCCGTTCCTTTGGCCTGATTTCTAGGGTTTTCCTTCTTCTTTCGATTATTTGAACATTATACTTGTTTACTTTAAGAAATCCAAAGGTCAATAGGCTTAGATAGCCGCTGCTATACCGTTTGACCTTTGGATTTCTTCAAATAAACGAGTATAACGTTCAAGTAATCGAAAGAACGAAAACCCTAGAAATCAGGCCAAAGGAACGGAGGAACAGTGACACAAGATTTAATTCATAAAACTCGTAGAAACCCCAACCACGTTCGGTGTCCCAGTGCCCTTGATTTGATAAAAACCTTTAGGCTCTCAATGCCCATTCGGGACCTCCAAATGGCCTTGGGCGTCTTGACGGCTCCCCGATTTTCCGCTTCAAAAGCATGGTGAGACTGCGCTCTGACAGCCTCCTTTTTGCCTTTCGGTCCATGCTTTCCATGAACTGATTAGCTAGGGGGCTTCTCCATGGCAGAGGGTGTTTTATTAAAACTTTACTCTGCTTAGTAGGGCCCCCTTCGTTATCAGAGCCACTGTCCGCTGTATCGTCATCAGCCTGGTCATCCGCCTCTGACATCGACTCCTCTGATGACATATACTCCAGTTTCATAATTGCCTTGACTTTCTCTTTGTCCCCTGGTGATAGCGAGGTTGACAAGTCCGCTGCCTTGGATCTGGATTTTAGGAGCTAAAAGAAAAAAGAAAAAAAAACACCGTCAGTCAAAGTTTCTTATTAAACAAAGTCATAATCGTTGCAAATTCAGTTTACTTACATTTTGTTTTCTTTGTGTTTTCCGCTGCATCTTTTGATGCCTTCCAAGGGCCCCTGAACGCTCTCTTTTGTTTCTCTTTCTTCTCGTCAGAAAGTGACTTTTAAGGGCAGCTGAAATTATATCAAGTACCCATATATTAAAACTTGAGACAAAATTTGTTAGAAATTTTGGCATTTGGCCGACAATTACTCCTTTAGCATCCATTTGTTTTTGCTTTGTTTTGTTTTGTTTCGTTTTTGTTTCTTTTTTTTTTTTTTTTTTTCTTTTCCGTGTTATTTTATTTCAAACTGCTTCCCCTCCCTTCGGCATTTGAATATTTCTAAAAGGATTTCGTTACCCCCTCCCCCCCCCCCCCCCGACCACCACCACCCTTTGTCCTCACCCCTCCCCCCCGGGTTAACTTTGATAGGTGCATAAGGCCTTTCGCACTTCGTAATATAAAATACATAAATACCTTCTAACTCGACGGCAGCGACATCCTTATGAACATTCAGAACTCTATCCCTTATTGCGTTATTAATCTGTTCGTTGACGTCATCTCTGAAACTAATTAGGAAATGCCATATTTGAGTGGTAAGTGGAAACTTAATATGGAAAGAAACTATGGATGATTCAGACAAGATCATTTTTATTAAATTTTTATACTTACGCTTTAGTAAAATCCCATATAAGAGGGTTTTCTTCCCTGTCCCGTAATTTCTTTGCTACCAAGCGTACTTCAGACTGTAATAACATAATATAATTCATTAAAATCATAAGATGTACCTTAAGTTATTCTTAGACATAGTAATAATGTTTTCATTATTTTTATGGCTGTGATTGTATAATATTGGGGAAAAAATCGAAATCAAATCAATTCCTTTACAAAAAAGGAAATTATCATTATCATTCAGTGTCTTGTTATTGGAAATCAATAGTAAAGTTTGGTAGCATTAACCACTGCCATGGCGGGTTTCCCGCCAATTTTAGCATTGCATAAATTATACCGCTGCATAATTATACCAACTACTCTTCGCGCCAAGAATTCCCAGTAAAATTATCAATAAAAATAGCTTGCTTTTTTAAATATTGCCACTTTACTTACTGCAACAGCCTTTGAGACAGTAATCTTGGTCTTGCTGTTGTCCTTGTTCTGCTGGCTTTCTTTTAAGGCGGCTAGTATTTGGCGGTTTTGTTCTTGCAGTTCTTTAAACTGTTTTACAATCGTTTCGAAATTTGAAGAAATTTCTTCTTTTTCGCTGTCGGGGTCAACGTTCTCATTCTCGCTTGTTGCTTGCAATAGGCGATTTCTGTGTTCTCTTAGCACATCCTCGTTACCACCAGGGACAGAGGGAATAAGTATATTAAGCCTTTGAGAATTGGCGCCATTTTCAGTATGTCTACTCGTACTGCTTGTACTGGTAGTTGCAGTAACAGAATGGATTGGCATTGGGCGTCCTGGTAAAGGTGTAGATGTTCTTCCCATTTTTTGATCGCGACGAATGAACGCAATTTATAAGCAAAGATATAGAATGTGCGGGAAACTAGATGACCGACAGAGTTTGTTACCTGTTTGTGACCAAAAGGCGAATGAACGAATAAGCACATCCACCGAACAAATCTACCCCCTATCTATCACGGCGTATCACGTGACTTGTGATGACATATACGTTCATATAATGAAGTCTAATAATAAAAAAAGGAATAACTGTCTTATAAAAATGCTGAAGTTGTATCCAGGATTCATGTTAAGTAATATGTCTATTATCTTAAAGCTATTTGCTCCATTTTATAAAGTTATGAAATTTTTTCTAAAGCCTAGATTCACGAAATATCATTGCAATAAACTTGATTAGCTTCTAGCTCTAAAACCATCGTACCATTATCTGCCGCCAACAGTGACAGCTCTAAGGAAAAGGGCGCGGTAATAAAGATCCGGCGTGCTTTTGTCCAGTGGCATGTGGTTGATGGACGTGGAACTTTATTACGCTGGAATATGGCTGTTAGCCATTCAAAATGCTTGGATTTTGAGTAATTATCCCAATGATACACACCGTCTTTTTAATTATATAGTTCTGGAAAACAAAATGTCTTCTGCGATGTCAAAGCGTTATCATTGCTTTCATTGTAACGAAGATTTACATTACAGAGTATTTTGCCGTCACAAAGAAGAATTTTATGATCCTTTAACAAATCAATGGCAATTACAGCGGAATGACGACGAAGACTCAAATGATAGTATTTTCACTCACGAGATTGACGGCCAGAACGACACTTCTTCTAATGACTACAGCGAGATAAACGTTTTGGACCAAACTGATCAAGACTCCTCTGATGTGCCAAATACAAACCAACCATCAAGTGACGAATTCTTACCAGCTACTTCACAAAAAGGTATTGATGTTATACGTTTATTTGATGATTAGATTATATAATCTTTAAATGTTAAAGTCAAACTGCATAGATAAAAGACTGAATCTTTAACAAGCGGCTGATTTGCACATGATCTAGCTCCCCTATTGGATTTACTACCAAGCATTAGTGTTATTGAAGCGAGATTAAGTTAGAGGTACGAATGATTCTTTTCTATTTCTATCTTAGCCTCGTTTTCACCGTTACTTTTAAGAAAGGTGCATTATTAAGTAATCGGCTTATGGTTGCCATTAAAACCTCAGTGTTCATTCAGAAAGGTTCATTCAAAGAGTTTATAAAATCATAGCTAGAGATAACTCATTTAAAACGCCAAAAAGAATTTACTATGTTCAAATGGATATTGCTGTACATTTTTGTCTCCAAATCAATTCATGACTGTGGTCATCCTGAGATAGCATGGTATCCGGCAAAACATGTTTGTCAAGTTAGAGAAATACAATTATAAGTAATTTATTTAATATGTCTCTTGGGTTTTTTATTTTCGATTTATCATTTTTCTTTCACGAATTATAAATTGTTGTTTTGCTGACTTAGAAATTTATATTTTATTTTCAATGGAAATCATTTATTTTCAGAGCAAAATTTGGGTCAAAATTATACATTTAGGGACCGGTCATTATTTAAGTTGGAGGTAGGGGGGGGGGGGGGTGGAGGAGAAATTGTCAGTGACGCAAAAAAATTTCAAGGCCCCCCCTTTGAAGGCATCCAAGTTTATCGAAAACCCCCCACGGATTGTAGTAAAAAATTTAAAAATTTTCCCTAAAAGTCATTTTTAAATTTCAAGACTTTCACTAGCAAAAATTTCAGGCCCCCCCCCCCCCAATTTTTTCTCCCCCCCCCCCCCCCAACTTAAATAATGACCGGTCCCTTAGCCCATGAGGTTTTTTTTACTGACATTTTTTTTTTTCTAGTATTATAATGGTTTCAGACTTTATCTTATACTATGTTGCAGTTATACAATGCCGAATGAATAAAATACATCGTATTTGCTTATGTTTAAAGGAGACGGAATAAATAACTTTGAGGAAGAAGATCAAGCGGTTTTGGGATGACAAGTTGGACAGTGAATCTGACCATGAAGAGATAAGAGGAAATGAAGGAAGGAGATTGGTTGAAACTTGGGATATTGATATCGAAGACGTAGAAAGAGATTTTGAACAATCTAGTGCAGAAATAAGCGTTGCCGTCGAAGCAAGTTCCCGAGTGACCCTTATTAACTGGATTGCCTTGTTTGTGTGCTTTTGGTCTGCATACTTTTCTGTACCAGACCGAGGCATTGATATTCTCCTCGCCTTTTTTAAAGCGATTTTTCAGGTTTTGTGTGAGCTTTCGCCAATCATTTTCCCAACCGCAGTATTGGTTTTCCCGAGCTCCTTCAAACTCTTGAAAAATTATCTTTCTTTTAAAGATAAGCATTCAAAGTATGTTGTTTGTCCGAAATGCGACACCCTATACCGTTTTCAAGACTGCATAACAACAAGATTCGGGCGTGTCATTGCTAAACCATGTTCTCACATTGCTTTTCCGAATCACCGTCAATTGTTTCGCCGCACACCTTGTGGAGCGGAATTGCTTAAGGAAATTCGTTTGAAAAATGGACAGACGAAATTGTACCCACATAAAGTTTATTGTTATAAAAGCATCAGAGACACTCTAACTCACTTTATTAAGCGACCAGACTTTGTACAAAAATGTGAGATTTGGAGAAATCGGAATGTACCGGACGATATTTTAGTTGATATTTACGATGGCCAAGTGTGGAAAGATTGGCAATATTTTAACGGCACTCCTTTCCTTGCCCAGCCTAATAATTATGCTTTTATGCTGAATGTTGACTGGTTTCAGCCTTTTAAGCACAGTGTCTATAGCGTTGGAGTCATATATATGGTCCTCCTAAATCTTCCGAGAAAAGAAAGGTACAAAGAGGAAAACGTAATAATAGTTGGGGTAATACCTGGTCCACACGAGCCCAAATTGAATATCAATACGTACTTACAACCACTTGTAGCCGAATTGAACTTATTGTGGCACGAAGGCATCCAAGTTCGGCCTCATGGGAGTAGAACAGCAAGATGTTTTCGAGCTGCCCTCCTTTGTATTGCTTGTGACATTCCTGCACTAAGAAAAGTTTGCGGTTTCTTAGGATGTACTGCTCACCGAGGGTGCTCAAAGTGCACAAGATTTTTCCCCGGAGATTTTAGTAGCATGGATTTTTCAGGTTTCGAAGATGACGATACACCAAGGACAAATGAAGAGCACCGAAGAGAGGCTCAGAAAATACTCAATGCAACAACCGCTGATGAACGAAACCAAATTGAAACTTCCACTGGAACAAGATATTCTGAACTCTTACAGTTGCCTTACTTCGATTGTACTCGTTACCATGTTGTTGATCCTATGCACAATTTGTTTTTAGGGACAGCAAAACATTTAATGAAAAATGTATGGCTAAATGCTGAAACGCCAATTATTTCTAAAGAAAATTTGAATAAAATCCAGGAAAAGGTAGATGACGTCAAAGCACCATCATTTATTGGGCGTCTCCCGAAAAAGATATCAACATCGTTTGGAGGATTTACTGCTGATCAGTGGAAAACATGGACTCTCTTGTATTCTGTATTCTGCATTTGGAATATCGTTCCAACAGATGATTTGGAGCTGTGGAGGTTATTCGTATTGTCCTGCTTTCACCTTTGCTCTCCACTTATTACAACTGAAGAGCTACAAGAAGGACATGATTACCTAGTGGAATTTTGTAAATCGTTTGAAAAACGATATGGAAAGGAACGTGTTACGCCAAACATGCATCTACACCTGCACCTCAAACAATGTATTTTAGATTACGGGCCTGTATATTCATTTTGGCTTTTCAGCTTCGAACGTTTCAATGGGATTTTAGGAGCGTTTCGAACTAACAATAGATCTGTTGAAATACAAATCATGAGAAAATTTCTCCAAAAGCATGAACTAAGAGATATCCCTTTACCAGAGAGATTTCGAGAAACTTTCCAACCAGTATTTCAACTTCTTCAGGAGGCACAACAAGTAGGAACACTTGGCGAAAGCATCCCATCAATACCATCAACACTTAATCTTTCAGTTGGCCAAGTACTACGTTGCTTAGAGTGGAGCAATATGAATGCATACTCATGTTTTTCACCTCGATCCATTGATGTTCTTGATGATGACTATACAGAATATCTCTTTAAAGCTTATGAAACAATTTTACCTCAACACTCGGTCATTGAATGTGTTACCGATACGTTTGAGAGAATTAGTACCATTGGATATTCGGGGACAAAGCTAGGGTCCTCTGACTCTAGACTGGAACGTTCTTCCTTCATTCTTGCAAGTTGGTGTGGCCAATATAGTGGCAGTATTGAGACCGATTCATTTGACTTGCGCCCCGGTGTTGTCGATTTCTTTCTTAAACAAACCATTATAATTGATGGCAAGCAGGAATCATTGTGTATGGCAAAGGTTCGATGGTATCAGCGACATCCAGAAAGACACAGGATTGGCAGACCACATGAAATTTGGTGCAGAAACTTGTTTGAAATGGAAGGGCCCTCTACATTCATTCCCATACAAAGGATACACAGCCAGTTTGTTGCTGCTTACGATGTTATTGACAAAGAAAGAGTATTAATTGTTTGTCCTTTACAACGTAAATTGTACGGATGATGGAGATGACAGTAAAGTATCATCCAGGAAAAATATTCAAAGCTATCAAAAATAAACTGTTTGAACTGTGCATCAGTAACTAGATAGTCAAAATGAAAATTGAATGAATTCTTTGATGAGTTTAAAATTAGATGAATTAAAATAATTATGAATGAAATTGCATATATTGCCAATAAAAAAGATGAATTCATATGTTTAGACTAAACAAAATTGATGCTTCAAATAATATTACAGATGTTAGCGGTTTGAAATGCAGCTGAGGTTAATGGGTTAATGAGTTTTCTTATTGTCACTGGAAAAAACGCATGTACGACTTACGCATATTAAAAATACATCGTCCGCGTTTTTTCCTGTGTGTATCAACGCATATAACCTCACTTTCATGACATCAAAGCAAAACAATGATTGAATTAATGTGGTCGCAACATTGATGTCATGCGTTAGGAGAAAAAATTGACACATGACTGAGATGGACCTGCATGCACTCCCCCCTCGTAAGTCGTAAAAACAAGCCAACATCCATCATAATTCAGTTGAAAAATTATTGATTTGTTTTGAAAAGTTTTGATTGCAATAAATTGAAACGGAAACCTCACATCGGATATACTCAGTTTGGGGTATTGTATTTGCTCCCCAGGTAAATATGGGGCAAAGCCTAGTGCAAAGTTGATTTCATATGTGCCCTTCATTTGACAATAGGGCAAATATAGGGCAAAAACGGTTATCATATATCCCCACTGGGTAAATGCGTCTAAACTAAGGGCAAATATATAACATATTTACCCATGTGTTCAGATGTATGGCAAAGCAATGGCAAATTTATTAGAAATTTACCCCGACCTTTGCCTGCATAGGCAAATGTATGGGCAAATATAGAGCACCATATTTGCCCAACATTTGCCAAGCGGACATATGATGACCAAATCCATTATTTCGTCGAGTGGAAATATTCCTCGTAGCCTTTTCTATACATTTATAATATATTCATATGTTAACTTTAGTTTAAGCTATGTTTAATTCTAAGATTTTTACTCGTATTACTCTTTAATAAGATATCACACTTAGGAATTTACTATTTCTTTTAGCATATTGATTATAGACTGACACATGTCATGAAGTTATTATAAATAGAGCTCATGTAATTAGTTTAAGTCAGAGAAAGTAGAATAAAAATCCTGGAGCTCGTACCGAGAGCGGTCGTCCCATAGTCCATTACACACAATTCTTAAAGGGCCACTTGGACGAAAATCGCTCCAAAATTAAAACTCTTTCATTCGAGCTGGAACTTTGCTGAAATAATCTAGGATACATTAAGAACCACCCACTGGAATATCTTTCTGATATTCGAAAGGAAAGGGCCAAAATTTTACGATTTATTTTCGTCCGCCATTAATTTCTTTGAATCACAGAATTCGACTCAAGAAGACTGGCACGAGTACTTATGACGTCATTTACTCAACCCAAACCAAAACATTGGTGGGTAATGTATGTGCCATGTTCGTAAAACTCGGTTTATTTGGTTTATTCAGAAAATATATAATGTTTCATTCGGTTTCCTAACTACTATATGACCAAACAATGTCTAGGCGCTGAAATTTTTCAGTTTCAATAATACTGACGATCATAATTCGAAAATTTCAATACATCTCGGCAAGCCAAGAATCACAACAAAGTAGGACGCATGGACGAGATTCTAGCGGTTCCATCGCGCGAAGTGACTGAGATATTCGGGATTCGAATCATTTTAAGGATAACAATTTTTCAAGGTATATTTACATACAAGGGCAAAGAACAACCTCACAATTTGGGTCCGCGAGACATCCGACACAATGAAAGAAAAATCTACGAGCTGAGTGACAGACGCCGCTGTCGCGCGAGTAATAAATAAGAAACCTTTGACATGTTCTATTACAAAGATGATATTAGATAATCGTATGTTTGTACCTATTCAATGCATAATAAACATTTTGAAGCAAATAATGACCGTTCTGTAGTAAATCAGCTAGGAGAATTACGAGATCACATTCTAAATTATTCGGCACATAGATCTAAGTATATTGTCACAAATCTTTATATCACAACGCAGAATTCAAAAGGCAATCGGTTGTTTTCATAACATCAATCACTATTAGATTACATTGAAACTTCAAATTTAAGATCTTTATATCATGGACAGTAGGTAGCAAATACAAATAATGAAATGAACGTAAGGAATTTTTATGAAAACCTCTTCCTAAGCATTGCTTCTTCTTCTAGTTCGGCTTCATCTTCATACATTATAATTTATGGTTCTAACTCTTCAGGATTGACAAAGCGAGCGTCCAAAGGAGTTTCCATCATATTTGAAGAGGTATCAAAGGTTTAAAAAAAGTCTGTTTAGAGATTCTTTTCACGATAACGCGTTTAAAACATCAAATAAACTTCAGGTAATTTAACAAGAAATGTATAGTCAAAACGACGCTAACATGACAGTGTTGAGTAAATGACGTCACAGCGTAAAACTGCTGTACATAATGACTCGTTGGCCGTGACACAAAGAAATTAATGGCGGACGAAAATAAATCGTAAAATTTTGGCCCTTCCCTTTCGAATATTAGAAAGATATTTCAGTGAGAGGTTCTTAATGTGTTCAAGATTATTTCAGCAAAGTTCCAGCTCGAATGAAAGAGTTTTAATTTTGGAACAATTTTCGTCCAAGTGGCCCTTTAAAGTGCTACTTGGACGAAAATCACTCCAAAATTAAAACTCTTTCATTCGAGCTGGAACTTTGCTGAAATAATCTTGAATACATTAAGAACCACTCACTGAAATATCTTTCTGATATTCGAAAGGAAAGGGCCAACATTTTACGATTTATTTTCGTCCGCCATTAATTTCTTGTTACAAGAATTCGGCTCAAGAAGACTGGCACGAGTAACTTATGACGTCATACATTCAACCCAAACCAAAACATTGCTGGCTTATGTATGTACCATGTTCGTAAAACTCGGTTTATTTGGTTTATTCAGAAAATATATAATGTTTCATTCGATTCCTTTACTACTATATGACCAAACAATGTCTAGGCAATGAAATTTTTTCAGTTTCAATAATATTGACGATCATAATTGGGAAATTTCAATACATCTTGGCACGCCAAGAATCACAACAAAGTTCATAGTATGCATGGGAGTTATTCTAGCGGCTCCATTGCGCGAAGTGACAGGGAGATTCGGGATTTATTCGAATCATTTTAAGGACAACAACTTTTCAAGGTATATTCACATACAAGCGCAAAGAGCAACCTCACAATTCGGGTCCGCGAGACCCAAAAGCCACAAAAGCAAAATCTACGTGCTGAGTGACAGACGCCGCTGTCGGGCGAGTAATAAATAAGAAACCTTTGACATGTTTTTTTTTACAAAGATGATATTAGATAATCGTATGTTTTTACCTATTAAATGCATAATAAACACTTTGGAGCAAATAATAAACGTTCCGTAGCAAATCAGGAGAATTACGAGCTCACATTCTAAATTATTCGGCACACAGATCTAAGTAATTATCAACAAATCTTCACATCACAACGCAATCGGATTTTTTTATATCATAAATAGCTGTTAGATCATATTGAAACTTCAAATTTAAGATCTTTATATCATGGACACTATGTAGCAAATACAAATCATGGAATGAATAACTCCTTCGTTGGTAGTAACTGGTTCTAACTCTTCAGGATTGACAAAGAAAGCGTCCAAAGGACTTTCCACCATTTGAAAAGGTATCGAAGCCTTAAAAAAAAGTTTACTGAGTTCATTCTTTTCACGATAACGCGTTAAAACATCAAATAAACTTCAGGTAATCGAACAAGAAATGTATGGTCAAAGCGACGCTAACCAGTCAATGGGTTGCATGTATGACGTCACAGAGAGAAACCGCTGTACATAATGACTCTTTGGCTGTGACAAACAAATTTATAATGGCGGACGAAAATCAACCATAAAATTTCGGCACTTTTCTTTCGAATATTAAAAAGATATTTCAGGGAGTGATTATCAATGTATCAAAGATTATTTCAGCGAAGTTTCAGCTCAAATGAAAGAGTTTTGATTTTGGAGCGATTTTCGTCCAAGTAGCACTTTAATGGAGGGAAGAACGAACGTTTTCAGGTGGATCCGAGAGTGATCACGGTACTTAAACTAGGCACCCCTATTTTCGAACTGCTCCGCCACCTCTGTTCAAAGTTGCCTGCTGGCAATCAAACTTTGGCCCAGTTTAAACAAAGGTAGTACTGACTGACAAGCTGGGCTTTTGTGGTGTCATATAAGAAAATGTATGTCATATAAGAAAACGTTTTAACGTTTCCCCTCTCAAACTGGCTTAATCCAAAATCTAACCACACAGAGCGAAAAAGGTACTACTTTTCAAAAGTCAGATGAGATTACTTTATTTCGCATTTTGACAATTTTATTTAGGTTTTTAGTAAGGATCGCCATACATTTCCTTAGCATTTAATTCGGCACTTGAAATTTGACGTTTAAACTGGGCCTTGGTAGTAAACAGAGTCACTCTCTGGTTGTTGGTAATTGGTATATATCTGTTCCTTACACCCTTAAACAAATGCCGTACAAACAAGGTGAACTACAAAAATATTGGAACTATAATCCAATGATGAACCATATTAGTACACAAGCAAGGTGTGAAGTTTGTTGCAAGGACAATATCTGTTTGGGGCGTGGTCTTTCGAGGGAAGACCATTATTATATTTTGAACTTTTTATAAACATTAAAATATTTGAAGAGTCGAATCTGTATTTTTGAAGGGACTCTGATGGGTCACGGCGTTCTGTAAAAAATTATAGCTAAAACTTTGCCAGAACCTAATTGAAGTACGTTCTAATTTAAGGAGCATCAGCTGACGCAGTTCTCAAAACATTTGCTGTTCAGGAAACAGAGAGAGACAAAAAGAAGCTGATCCCAGGTATCTAGTTAGAAATGGGTGGGTCAAATGTGTATTTCTCTGACGTTTTTTCTTTCTTCTTTTCCATCTTTTTTAATATAAAAAGTGATGCGAGGGGATCAAAAACTGTAAACTGATTACGTCAGTGGATGTTAGATTCTCTAGGTTATAAGCCAAGCTAGACTGTCGCACAACGCTACACGTTAGGGGGATTAAGGATGATTGAGGGCGTTGGGGGTCATCATTGATCACTGGGATGGAAGACAATATCATCCTTCTTTGATACAACTGCAAAAATATTGAACTAATATTTAACCTGTTTATTGTAGAATATAAAAATTAATTGCATCAGTATCGTATATAAAGGGAAACCATTTCAACTCCCTTGTTTCACCTTGAAGGCGAGTCACCGAGCCAAGAAATCTTAAGGAAAGTGGAAGGTGGAAAGTGGTTTTCCATCATTGTTAATATATTTCTTGTGTTCACGCAGAAAATAGTAAAAGAGAAACCGCCAACACTAACCGCCAACTGTCACCAGGTATATAGGCTTGTTCTCGAATTACACATTTGTTATTGGATTACTGCATTTCATATACATTTTTGACTAGCTCCTCAGTATAGATCAAGGACTGTGAGTAAGGATTGAGATGAGCAGCAGTAAGGGGGACTCGCGGAATCCAAGTCACTAAACATCGAATTTCACGGGTATTACCTGCGTTTCAGGCCCCTCTAAATGTGTGCGTCCGCATCGGGTATTACCCGCGCGATGATTCCCCTTACTGCTGCTGTGTTTGCGAAGGTTAAAATATTTGTCTCATATACGATGCACGAATGTAAAGAGTTTGTTTATGACTTCTGTGTAAAGTGCTTGAAACCCAAGTTTAAACCCACTAAGCCAAATAAGTATGTTTGTTGTGGTAAGAAAATGCAAATAGAAGATGACACGTCAGCACAGTGTTACGAGTGTGGTAAAAACATTCGTAATGCCGTACCAAATGCTACCAGAGAGCAGTATTACGCCAATGGAGGTCGTAAGAAAACACCTTATAAGAGAATAAAATACTTTAGGGACTGGATGAGTCACATCCAAGGTTATCGACCGGTATATTTAGACAACGAAGTAAAGAAGAAAATCATAGACCACTTAAAAGAGCCAACCCCGCAAAGTCTGCGGAAAACGCTGAAAAAATTAAGACTAGGGAAATATTACAAAGCTATTCCCTATCTTTTGTCTGAAATTACCGGTAAGTCTATTCCTGAGGTTTCTGATATGACAAAAGCCGAGTGGATGTTTTGTCGGTTGGATAAGGATATTCCTTATTACCCTGACGTAATTTACGAAATATTTTACAAAATAGACCCCAACCACCCCCTGTTAGGATGGATTCCCAGGCGATGATGTAATTGGATGGGGATTTCCCTCTACGCTTAACTCTAGTGATATGCATTTTACGCAAGTTTTCTTTACGACTGCGTAATATTTTGTGAGACCACTACAGGCTGTGTAATATTTTGTGAAAGCGCCGCAGGCTGTGTAATATTTTGTGAAAATACCATCTACTTTGTAACAACTACAAAATCGCCGTGACCAGTTTGTGGAAAAAATCGAGGAGTGTAAGACAGTGGCCTTAAACTCTGGCAGAGCTGCCATGGATTCGATTTCATTTAACGCCGCCGAGTTTTTTCAAGCATTGACGGAAATGGGCGATAAGCAGATCGAAGATTTTCTTTCTTTTTTTCCCCAGTTGCCTAATATATTAGATTTATCTCGACAAGCCGCCGCTGAGGAATTAAGAAGAAGGAAATATGAGGCCGATATCAAGAAAAAGACGGAAGAAGCAGCTGTGAGGGTTCGCCACAAATATGAAACTCATCTCAAGAGAGAACAAAGTGCCGAGCGGCGAGTAAGGAAGTTGAGGAATCGTAGCGTTGGTGCTGAAATCAATTCTTCGCAGGAACTATGAACTTCAATTTTAGCCCATTATTCCTAAGCAATTTGGGTTTATCGATAGGGCATGACTTGTATTAACCCGGACTTGACGAAATAAAAATTGTGAAACTACTTAATTTGCATATTTTCTAGACTGTCGTTCAATATGTAAATAAAATCCTGTCTTGCTCTTTTCAAAGCAGATGTTTACTGAGCAAGCTTTCTTTGAAGCTCCTCTTTTGCTTCTTGGTAGATCTTTTTGCGAGATTCCTCGGAAAGATCTTTTACGACTGTTTTTTTATTCCTTATGTCCGACTTTAATTTCTCGTACTTTTCCTCTTCGGCCAGAATAAGCGAGAATTCTACGTCGTCTATCTTTCTGTCGCGCAATGCCTTTGAGACAAGATCGGTAATTGTATTTACTTTAGCCCTTGACAGAGCTATTGTCGTGTCGTGCTTGGATATTTTGCTTGACAACTGTTTCATAATGCCTGTAGTAACAGCAGAAATAATACCACAGGCTGCCCCAACGCCGGCCAAAGGAACTCCAACAATTATTCCCGGTCCAGTAAGCGAAGTAGCAACGCCGGAGCCTGTTAACACAACAGATATGGATCCTGAAGTTATCGCAATCTTATGTAGCGTACTCCGGGCTCTGACGTATTTTTTCCTAACTTTTTCGTAGTGTTTTGTCTGCCCTTCCAAGTAAGCCAGGATTAAATTTGCTTTATTGAGCCTGAAGTTTTCGGCATTCATTTCGTTGGGTGTAGTATAGAGAACATCTGGGTACATTTTAGGTGCTGATGGTATAACATCCATTATATATACTAATGTACGACGCTTTTGGGAATGACAATGAGGAGCAGCCACATCATGACAACCGGGATTACTGGAATTGGAGAGCATTTAGGAAGATGTTTCCGCATGCAGACCCTAGTAAGTTCGAAAGAAGACCCGATGGGATTTACTTCAACGGCGAAAGAATGTACAGTAATGCGGACTTGGAGCCAAAGGCGACCACCAAGCCACCAAAACCCGTGCATAAAGAAAGGCTACCTAATTTTCCAAAGAATCTATTAATAACCAACCAGGATTACCCATTTTACGATGCTTAAGGTGGCGTAAACAACTTTGATAAGATAGTGACGCATTTAAAGATTCCAGTGGGTAAGCAAACGTTTGACGTAGTAATAAGGGATATCTTTAAGGATTTTAACCTTACGCACACTTCAGGAAAAGAAGCCCACGAATGGTTAAAGGGGCCTAACTTTAAGTACTGGTCGCAGCAGTTAAACTTTGCCGTCTGGGCGGCTACAAAGGGCTGCGGGGTTGCCGCGGATATGTTCGACATTGCCTTTCTAAGGTTCCACGTTGCCTTTACTATGCGGCGCATATTGAAGGAACTTAGCGTACCACTGCCGGGGGAAAAGCCATTCAATCGAATGGATAACCACTACGATTCCGCTGCCCTAGAAAGACTAATGAATGAATTTAAGCCGCAGCAAAAAGACTTTCGTTATCGGGAAGGCGCCACGCATGGCTTGGGTATTATCTATGCTTGGCATGTTGACGGCGTGCGTCCGGCACACATGTATCGTCAAAAATACCCCGGGATCCTAAAGTTTTACGACTTGGGCGGTCGTAAGAATGACGTTACGCTGATCGATAGGATTGAGACAATTTACCCCAGTCCTTGGGATCCGTTTGTATTATTAAAAGGAAAAGGCCTAAGAAACCTAGCTCGAATTAACCGCAGCATTGAAGCATTTGTCTACTGCATCCTGGGAGCGCAGGTAAATACCCGCAGCCCCATTGTTGGATCCCAAGGTGCTTCGCGGGAAACGCAACAGGAATTCCTAACCCTGTTTGAGTCCGCAATAATAGAAAATGACATATCCAAGTCGGTGCAGAGATATCAATTAGCGGTGCAGCAATCTAAAGTGCGGCTAGATTATGCCTTGAGTCCTGGTTGTTGGTTAATGCCAAGTAACTTGGTTATTAACACCAATTCCGTTGTGGGTTATAACAACAAGCTGCAGCGAGCAACCGAAGACATGAAGTTTGGAGCGAATGACGTAAACTCTGACATGACCAAGGGCATTCCTCACTTCGTAGAGAAGCCAAAAAAGGAACACGAAACTAAGCTACCCGTAGTTAAGAAACCATCAAAGAAGGTTTTGCCTGCGATACCTGAGGAATATGACCATAACTTACTAAAGGCCGGCTTGGCCACCGCAGGCGTTGGTCTGAGTTATTATATATGGCGATGAACAACCCCTACGTAGCCGGAGTAGATTGTGTCTATACGACTTACACAGGCGAGAAAAAATACACCCAGGCATCTTGGGTTGATGTCACGGGCATGTCCGTGAATTTGAACTACTCAGGAAAGAAGTTGATAATATGCAGCATTTGCATTGGCACGAGCAGCCACGCCAACGTGGGCTTCAGGTTCCTGGATGACAATGGCATACTGCAGCCTATGCGTGTGAAGACAAACAACAGGGAGCCTACGCATTTCTCCGTAGAGCCCAACCCCGGCAGCGCCGAAAACATCTCGGTTTGGACTTTCCACATGGTTGCTGATTGCCACGGGAAGGTAAAGCTGCAAATGAGAGTAGACGACACGGGCGTAGTAACGATAAATAGCATACATGACCAAAGAGATCGACCTTATAATCACGCTACCATTAGCACTCTTACGGTGCTTAGCCTTTAGAGGCAAATTTATTTGCTGAAATATATGAATCCACACGCGAAGGAAGATTGGTTTCTCCATTACCTGGAGGAAAAGGAGTACGTGGGCGACAAGTGGCAAGACGCCGGATTGTGGGCGGAGGTTGGAGGCCTGGGATTGATCATGTGCACTATTTGTATTTCGGCGGGGTACTCATGCAATGCCGGTTTTAGGATCGTTGATGAGAATAACCACCCATTACCACCATACAGGGTAAAAAGTAATACCAGGCATCCAACTCATTTTTCGTCGGAGCCTGTTCCTCCGCAAGGGGAAGACATAACACCGGTAACTTTCCATATGATAGCTAATTGCCAATATGCGAAGCTTCAAGTTCGCCCCAGCGATGGTAACGGCCGCATACGAATAAATGCCGCCCCGACTGTTAACCCTTCGACGGATGCTACTTGGAATCATAAGCCCATTAGCACCATGAGTGTGCTGCCGCTAGTTCCGCATTATCAAGGCGGTGCGAATACTATCTTTACTTATCCCCAGTCGAGGACGCCTCGGATGCCTGACGACGATAAGCCACCAGTAATACACAAGGATAAGATTAACCCCTCATCTTCTTCAGGAGTACCACTCCAATAGCGACAACCAAGATCCAAATGTTGTTGCCCACGAACTTCAACAGTTCGCCGCCGGCCCTAAGTGCCAAGGAAACAACCGAACCCAGCAGCCCAGGAAGGCCGGCTGCCATCTTTTTTCCCAAGTCCGTCAGCCCATTGCCTAATTTCTTTACGTCCGCGCCTGTAGCCTTAAGCGCGGACACGATCACGCCTACTACGCTCGAAATAGCGACCGCAAATGCCAGCGGAATACCATACTTCACCAGAGCTCTTTTTACCTTTTCCTTGGTGGTAAGCCCCAACTCCTTTTCCAGGTTTTCTCTTTGCGCCTGTAATTCCGCAACCCTCTCCTGAAGGGTTTCTACTTCCTTTTGAGCTGCTTCCCTTTCCTCTTCGGGACGAGTCTGGTCGTTGATTATTTCCTGCTGCCGCTCTATTTGCCCCTCCAGGTCTTCGATGGCCTGATCTCTTTGCCGGATTTGCTTTTCTTTAGTATTGATTTCGGCAACCAACTGCCGCCGTTCCTCCAAAGAGCCGGCTATGGTGACATTCAAGTTTTTGGCTTCTTCCTTGCTCATGTCCAGGTCTTGCAGGGCGAGCTCGAAGGCCTTTTGGGCTTGGTCTCTATCGCGTAGGGCATTGTCTCTTTGTTCTCTCATCTGTACTATTAGCTGATTTTTGTCGTCAAGTTCTCTCTTTTGAGCATCGAGAAGTAGTCGGTTATGTCTCATGTAATCTGCTTCCCTTTCTTCCAACGTTTCTTGTAGCCCCTCGGTGCGTTTTTCTAGTGCGACCCTTTCATTCAGGGTTTCCAACCTTTCTAACGCACTCCGGGTAGCCACTTGGAAGCCCCTTAATCTTGCCACGTTGACCTTAACTGAGCCAGTATCATCGAAGAGGATTTGTGGTTTGGTCCAACGGTTAGCGTCGGGATATCTCATGTCTTGAACGCTTATGAGGACTTTGTTTCCGCGTTCTGTGAGCTTTATGTCGTCGGCCTCAAAACGGGGATAACGCATCCTCAGTTCTCGCGTTGCCCACTCTACGGTTTCCCGCGCGGTTGCTCCCTGCTCGTTCATATCCCGAAGTTCTAAGTACTCGGGGACGGGGCTGCCGCGGTTCCTTGATTGCCACATGCGATTCAAGGAGGTCTTGATGCTTTTCCACCTACTACCGTACGTGTTTTCTAGGGCCATGTCGTAGATTAGGGGGTCGGTTTCCGCGCCTTTAGTCCATGCGTCGTATTCTTCGTCGTTAATATCGATTTGGCCTTCTTCGGTAAGGGGGTCAAAATCCGTTCCTTCTACTTCCATTATATATGATAAGCTCAAAGTTAAACCCCAACATATTACCCAAGCAGGTTGGCGGACTGAAGGCAGAACGCGCCTTTTGCCGGGCCACGTTCACACCATCCAGCGCGAAGCCAGGAGAAACCTTGTACGTGGGCGTGCCCCGTCTAACGGATAACCTAGTCTTAGTTCCCGGCACCCTGGCTTTAAGGTTCGACCTAGCGGTGCAGTCTGACCCCACAGACGAAAGAATTATCGTTAACAACGTGGGTAGAAACTTAGTCTCTAAGATGCGCGTAAAGTTCGCAGGGGAATCCTTGCTGGAGTTAAGTAGGTACGATCTGTATACCACGTACAAAGACTTGTGGTTGACAGCCTTTGACCGCGCGCAAAGGATAGAACAAGGAATTGGTAGTGTCATTCTGCGTAAGGTCCGCACACCTACGAAAACGCAACCTACTGACGGCAGCGGAGAAACCGCAGTGGCAGACGCAAAGCGAATAAAGACAGCCTATGGTAGTAAGTATGTCATACCACTGGACTTCGAAGTGGTTACGAATCACGGTGTGTATTACCCAAGACAGTTATCCGAGTTACAGTTTGAAGTAACCTTAGCAGATGCTAATAACATCATTGGTGGGCTAAGCACTGCACTTACCAAAACGACTCCATACTCTATTACCAACTTAGAGCTGCAGTACGAAACCGTGCGCAGTGAAGAGCTGGCCCGCAGCGCCGGCATGGAATACAGCTCCGGCAAGGCATTCCTATACGACCACGTGGCAATGTACAAGATGTTTAGCTTCTTGGTTAAGACGGATGAGGTTATTAACCAAGCTATCAATCTCCCCCGAAGAAGTCTCACGGGGCTAATGCTGGTGTTTGCCAAACCCTACGAGGCCGGCAAGCGCGACTCTGAGGCCTTTCATAACCCCAACATTACTAACGTAGGAATAGGTGTCAACGGCATTCCAGATAAGGTCTACCCCCAGGGAATGAAGCCCGTAGACATCTACAGGGAGGCAAAGCGTAAGTTTGGCGACCAGGTAAGTCCTGAGGAATTCTTTAAGGATAAGTACGCGCTGTGGATTGACATGCGCACCACCAACGACGAAGACCTACATGGTCAGGGTTTACGTCTAATAAATAGCCAAGACGGCATCACCCTGGCGATTAAGCGCACCAAGAACAACGGTGCGGGCGACGACGATAGGATAAACTGCTACGTTTTCGTGGTGTCTGACGCGCAACTGAGCGTGGAAATGAATCAGCTAAAGAGCGTCGCCTACTAGTTTCGTGAACAAAAAATGTTCCTTACGTATAATATGCTTCGCGTATTTCAAAACAACGAAACCAAACTCCAATGCATAGTGCAAGGCAACGAACTGTACTTCAGGGGAAAGGAGGTGGCAGCTGCGTTGGAATATTCCAATGCTAGAGATGCTTTAATTACTCACGTTTCGGATAAGTACAAGAAAAGGCTGTCTGAGTTAAAAGGGGTCGTGAATCGCGACGCTTGTACTATACACCCACATTCCGTGTTTATTTCCGAACCTGGGTTGTATCAGCTGATATTTAGCTCAAAGCTACCAAAGGCAGAAGCATTTCAGGATTGGGTCTTTGAGGAAGTCCTACCCGCGCTGCGTAAGGACGGTCGATATGCAATAGAAAAGCGGTTTGGCGGTCCAAACAAGTTGGTATTTAAGATCGAAAATGAATTCGACCTGCATAAAAAGGTAGTGGACTACATCCGCAGGTTTTACCCCAAATGCTCGTGACCCCTGGTCTAGGCGAACTGCAGGATTCGGACGGCAAACGTATAAAGTGCTGGCAGAAGGGCTACCAACGCGGTCAGCCCGACCTTCTTATCTTGAATGCACACGTGCGATACCGCGGTTTCTGCGTAGAGCTGAAGACCCCTAAAGGCAATGGGGTATTATCTGAGGACCAACGTCGCCTGTTGCACGAATACGAAAGAAATGGTTATAAAGTAATGATCAGTAACGATTACGACGACATCTGCAGAGCCATCACGGAGTATGCACAAGGAATGCGTTTACCATGTAGGTGGTGCTGTAAGCGCTTTAAGAACGCGCAGACTCTGGGAACGCATTTAAAGATATTCCATAGAATATATGGAGTTTGAGGCTGTAAGGCAGATACACTGGCGAGACTTAAAGGAGGGCGTTACGTATGAAATAAAAAATTATGTAGCCTTTGAAGATATTGACAGGCTACGGTTGTTATTAGCGCATGAGGGTGTTACGTACAACCTGTGGGCGCCGGATCGCGTCCGATACGTGATAGAGGGGCAGGAGTTTACGCATCTGAGGTCGTATGGGAAGAAGGATGGTCGCTGGGCGTTTGACGTCGCAAAGTGCGTCCTTCCTTCGCCTCTATGTGGTTAGGCGCGTCTAAAGTAGGGTCGTCGGCAGTGCTCGGCGACTCTTTTTTAACGATGCAGTCTGCAGGGGGTTCACATGTAATACAGTCCATATATTGAAAGGGCGATTAGGAATCCTCCAATGCAGCTGCGTAGGCTATCATATATCCTTGTCAGACACCCCCTCAGAATGTTAAGGATGTAGTTGTTATCTTGTTAAGTAGGATCTGAAACTATCTCAGAAACCCTCGTAGAATGTTAAGGATGAGGTTGTTATCTTGTTAAGTAGGATCTGAAACTATCTCAGAAACCACCTCAGAATGTTAAGGATGTAGTTGGTATCTTGTTAAGCAGTTAGAGATGTGTTCCTCTTCTCTGACGCATCCGCAGCGGTCACACTCCTGCCTCCAATATTCTCTGTTAGTCCATGGAATTCCTTCGGTGCGCTCAAAGAAAGGAAAGGTATGGATTATCTTCCTATGGTAGTCTATTCTATTCCTTAGATATTCCTCTTTATGTTCGCAACGACTCATAATATCACCGCACTGGTAACAATCTACTCCTTCCATGTCGTAGGTCCTAGAAAGGAATCGATAAGTCTCCTCATGCCTCTTTCTATGTGTCTGAAGACGTTGGCGGCTGCTAAGCATCTTATCACAGAAACTACACTGCCTAGTCCTACAGCAAACCCCTCTTTTTAGATGTCGCTGCATTTCCTGAAGAGTGCTGAATTCCTTATTACAATCCTTACAGGCGCTTCTACAGACGCGTCTTTCCTGGTGTTGCTGCATCTTTTGAACGGTGCTGAATTCCTTATTACAATCCTTACAAGCCTTACTAATTGGCTTCTTTGTGCAAACTCCATGCCGAACATGGTATTGCAGTCTTTGCTTGGTGCTAAACACCCTCTTACACATCAAACAGTCCATATGTATACTTAACTATATTTTAGCCTCCATTTAACATCCTTTAACAAGATAACAACAAGTTCCTCAACATTCTATGGGCATCTCAGAATAGTTTCCGGCCTTACTTAACAAGATAACAACTTTATACTCAACATCCTACGGGGGTTTTTTGAGGAGTTTCGTACCCTACTTAACAAGATAACGACTTCATCCTCAACATCCTAAGGCATCATTTAAATGACTTTCGAACACTTGTTCACACGATTTACATAGGATATTTCATAAAGTCCTTCACGGAATCTTTCGCCCAACCTGCCATCGTTATCAGCGCGCCAAACCGTTCTGCGCGCTTTAGACCACACATTTCCTCATAAAGCTCCTTTACGCGTTCATTCAGCCAGTCTATCTCCTCCCTTTGCATTTCGACCGTCCTCTCCAGGTCTGACTTTTCTTTGACGACGTTAACCATTGCTTTGACTGCTTCCACTGGGCCTTCCATATATACCAGCAAATAAATTTGCTTCTAGCTCCCTTCGAAAGAAGGGATATAATGGATCCGAACCATATTCCTTGTAACGCTCTGATAGTAGGACCCACCGGCTGCGGAAAGACCCAATTCGTAGTAGAGCAGCTATTAGGACCCTTTAGATACCGATTTGACTATATCGTGCTGCTTTGCCCCACCTACGTGAACAACCGCACCTGGACGGGCATAGGAGTGAAAGACGACGACTTCTTTGTAGATATCTTAGACCCTAACGAGTTATCTGGACATCTTAAGTTTTGGCACAAGCAATTCCCTAAGGATACACAGACACTCCTCATACTGGATGACATTGCCTGTGGGGATGACGTAAAGAGACGCACTTCCGAGCTCGTTAAACTCGCCTTTAGCGGCAGACATGACAACATTAGCGTTTGGTTGCTCTCGCAGCAGCTTACCAGCGTCTCTAAGCCTTTTAGGGAAAACATAGGTTCGCTTGTCGTATTTTATACTCCGAGCAAGTCTGATCTGGAAACTATTTTAAGCGACTACGGCGGTGAGATATCCAAGGAAAAGTTACACGAATACATGCGGCATTTAAAAACGCACCAACATTCCAAAATGATCTTCTCTTTGAGGTTTCCCTACACGGTTGGAATCTATGATTCCTAATGTATATGGAGATTGAGCAGCTCTTAGATGAAGTCCCCACGCAGCTAGATGAAAGTAACCTCAAGGAACAACTTAACATCCTGGTGTCTTCTGGGAAGTGTAAAGAAATGATAGGCAAGGAACTTACCCATGAGCAGGTTAATAAGTTGTCAGAAGAGGAGGTTAAGAAGTTCCATAAGAGGTACGAGGCCGCCCTTGCGAGTAAGACCACGGACGCCGTAGCAGATTCCGCCATCCGACTTGCGACTAAATTGCTTGGACTTGCGCTGCCCATAGACGACGTGGAGCAACTACGGAAGGACATTAGCGAGGACTATGTCATCGCCCAAGAACTTAAGATAACCTGTGGGTGGTTGTCGTTGAAGTGTGGTAAGTCAATGGCAGTCGCCTCTGCGGCACTTCACGTAGCTCAGCATGTCAACTTGAAGGAACTTACGACTTCTTGGAAAGACTTTAAGAAGGATAGAGAAGTCGAAAAGGTCTTCCAGGCGGCACTTGCTGAGGTACCTGATCAAGTCGCCTCAAGTACTTAGTCAAGTCGTCCTCAGGAATTACCCAGGTCGCCTCAAGTACTTAGTCAAGTCGTCCTTAAGTACTTAGTCAAGTCCTATTAAGTTACCTATCAAGTCCTTCAAGTCCTTAGATATAAATGAGTGAAGCTGAATCAAAGGTGGAGAAGCAGCCCCAAGAGGAGCAAAAGATTACCAAGGCTAAATCTCCGGGCAGAGTTGCCGCGGGAAAGAAGCTCGCGGAGATGAATAAAAAGAACAAAGCAAAGAAGGAGGAAAAGGTAGAAGAGAAAGAAGAGGAATCCTTTATTAATCCTGGGTACGTCATCGGCGCGTTAGGAGTCATCATAGCAGCAGGTAGCCTTTACTTACAATGGAAGGCAGCAAAGCCAAAGGTAGAATTAGAACCCGTGCATGTGACGCAGGAGCCTAGAAGCAAAATACCCGTGATGGAATAGCGGAATAACCTTCTCACTCTGTAATATAATGTCAACCGCGTTATTGAAAACTTTTGAAGAAGCAGCTATCATTACTTCTATCGTTGCGGGTATTGGTTGGGTAGGTAAGAAAGTGCTCAAAGAAGACTTTACTGAAGACCCAAGCAAGAGCTTCGCTAATTTTGCTAAGATGACCGCTGCCGTGGGTGGGGCTATCATGGTAAAGGATTACCTACGGAAGGAAAAGTACCTGCCTAATGTATAAATGGCTAGCGTGGTCGTAGGCGGAGTCATTGCAGCTTTAGCATTCACTGGAGCTAATTATGGTGGTCAGTATTTGGATAGATTAGTTAGAGGTGATCGCAGCGGAGATTTAGCCGCCGAAAGGAAGAGACACGACTTAGCGCTGGAGAAATATCAGCGAGACGTGGCAGCTTGGAATGAAAAAAGACAAGCTTACAGGGATTGGTTGGATAAGAACTACCAAGACAAGATGCAGGCAGACAAGAACTTCGAAAATACAGACTACGCCTTTAAGCTCTATGCGCAAGCACACCCCGCGGCATCGACGGGGTTGAGAAAGCCTCAGTTTAAGAATTACTATCAGCCTTCTAAGAAACAAAAAGATAGTGAGCTGGTCTTCGTAGGAATCGCAGGGCTGGCAGGAGGCGTAGCTTTGGCGTATTTAGTCTAAGCTGCGCTTAGCCTCTAGTGGCGCCTTTGGCGCCTAGAATATAATGATCGTCTTTTTGGAAAGCGACAAGAATGACTTTACCACTTATCTGAATCCCCCCATCAAAGCCCATAAGGTTAGGCTGGTTAGTTGTTCTTGTACAATTCTTGGTATAATTTAGTCAATGCCTTGGTCACCGTACTTAAGGCGCCTAACAAATATCAAGGTGAAATGCTGCCCGATGGACATTACACGCCAATCACCCTTGCTAAGGAGCTCGCCAAGCGCGGTTATACTCTCACCACGGGATTGCTGCACGAAATGACCCTCAAACATAATATGCCAAACTATTCAGTAACTTTTGGAAAGTTTGACCCATTGGGATCTTTATTATGTGCCTCGGGCAAAACAATTACCGACACAGCCATACCTGTGAAATGGAAAGTCGCATCCTCTTACGAAGTCTATTGCGACTTGGTCAATAGTTACAGCAATGGGGAAAAGTCTTCTCTTATGTCCAAGTTTCTACCCAAAGGTAATCCATTTGACCCAGTAGAATACACTCCCATTTCTTTAAGCTATGACTTGTCTCATTTGGTAGAAAGCATAAACATCACCATTAAAGTGGACGGAGAGACGGTGGATTTCAACGGGCGAAAGATCAATCTTGTTTTGGAATTCATATAATGGGTCGAACTGAGGACAAACTCAAAAGGATTTACTATGGGCCTGAAGGCTATTGGAAAGGAGCGTCAGCTATCAAGAAACTCGCGACCGCGGCCAGGGTATCAGAAGAAACGGCTAAGAACTGGCTAAGAAAACAAACCCTTTGGCAGGTTTATCTTCCCTTGCCCAAGTACATTCCCAGGCCCAGCTTTACCGTAAATACCCCTAATGAAGTTCATCAGGCGGATTTGCTTTTCTTACCGCACGACAAGGTGAGAAGAAAGACCTATAAATACGCTTTGACCGTAGTTGATATCGCAAGCAGATACAAAGACGCCGAACCCATAACCAGCAAGGATTCTGGGGAAGTCGCAGAAGCCCTAGGTAGGATTTATAAGCGCGTTTTGAAATGGCCTAAGCTGCTGCAAGTGGATGCGGGGACAGAGTTCATGGGCGTGGTTACTAAGACCCTGAAAGACCACAGCACTAAAATTAGGAGAGCCGAGGCAGAGTACCACAGGGGTCAGAGCACTGTCGAAAGATTCAATAAGACCCTGGCCGAGTGTCTCTTTGGGTACCAGTATTGGAAAGAAGATCCCTCCAAACGCAACAGGGAATGGACTCAGAGGCTCCCCCAGGTCATCGTGGCTTTGAACAACGAGGCGGCCAGGGCTACGGGAATGAAACCCAAGGATGCCATAAAAAAGAAACACGTGGAACACAAGTCCTACGTCAGAAGTTCGAGGGCGGTCGGACTGAAGGAAAAAAAGCTCCCCCGCAACATAGTGGTCAGATACCTCTATCAGCCGGGGGAACTCGAAGGTGGCAGTAAGAGAGCCACGGATCCTAACTGGTCCCTAAAAACGTATGAGATCTCGAAGTCCGTCACCAAGGAAGGGCAGCCCGTGTTGTATTACCTAGATGGCCCAAGTCGTGGATTTGTCAAGGAAGAGCTGCTCATAGTTCCCAAAGACTCAGAGTAGTGCTGCTCCGCGCGCCCGATTGCACTCTAGGCATGTCAGTCTTACGTTGCCTCTGCAATGCCCGCGTTTGTTATTTATGCGATCCACGGAGAACTGCTGATCGTCATTTGGGTCAAACCTCCATAGTAGAGGTATGTTACATTTGGCACACCTTGCCCCTTTCTTATAGACGTCGTCCACGCATAAGTCGAACGTCATATTTTTTTCTTCGTCGTGCCGCTTGTAGCGAAGGAGTTTCTTGGCGATATTCTCTTTGGCTACGTCCTCTGGCGTCTTATCGTAGCGCAATTGCGGACCCCAGGCTCTTTTTAACTGTTTGGCATACTCCACACGACTTACGGCGGTGTAGATAAGGTTGCTCCAACACAGCCGCTGGTCTATGATCCACAGCGTTTCTTTTATGGTAAGCCCTTGCGCGCTGTGGACTGTCATGCAGTAACCAGCGCCAGTCTGGATGGGAGGTTATTTTTTCCACCTTTTCTATGGGTACCCAGGCTTTGTCATGCGTTACTGCGTTCTGCAGTTGGATGTCGGTACCAGGTACCCAGACGTCTCTTTTTTGCATGCGGGTGTCGTGGGGTTTGTAGCAAACAAGTACGGGATGCGTAGGGAAGCGCTCTCGGTGTATATTTAGCAAATCCTTTTGTATGCGAGACTGTGCTGCGCGTTTGCTGCTCAGCACCAGATCCTTCGGATGCCATGTGTAAAGGAAGTCCTCGTATTTCTTCGCTCGTACGCGTTTGCGCAGCGTTTTGCATTGGTCGGCATCACTAAGCCCCCGAAGTTCTGCTTTTAGCTTACGTATTTGATCCTTGCTGCGGTAGTCGGTGTTAATTTCTTCACAGTATCCACATTCGGTGGTTAGTTCCTTTAACCATTCGTGGGGCATCTCTCCGGCTATTGGAGGAGGCTGGCAGGGATCTCCGGCGAATATTACTTGACATTTCCCGCGAAGGAACTCTACGAACTCCTGCAGGATTTCCAAAGGCACGGTGCAAATCTCATCCCAAAGTATCACCGGAGGTATGTCATGGATGGCTTCTGGTACCCACTTTTGGCCATTCCAACGGAAGAAGCTGTGGTAGGTTTGTGCGTCGTGGCCCATTTCGCAGAGTTCTCTTTCCAAACGGTGCGTTGGCGTTAGCACTTTTAAGGCCGGAAAGAGTTCTAACACGCGCGTCGTCTTACCGCTGCCTTCCGTACCGTAGAGGTAAGAGAAGCGTTGGTAGGAAATGGGGTCGGCAACTGAAGGTAGAGGCTCTTTGGTAGGCGTTACGGTGCCCTGGGTGTGCTCGCCGTGATATTCTACGCGGCCTCTCCAAGCTTTGATCTCTTCGTCTTTGACGCGCCATTGGCCACTTTCTGCAAGTTCATCGGCAGTGTAGAATTCCTTCATCTTTTCCAACACGCTAGGCTTTACGTATAAGGAATCCGTGGCTACGCGGGGGATATCTTCTTTGTCAAACCGCAGGAGCATCGTTAATAGGTTAATGTGCGCATATGCGAGCATGCTGGCACGCAAATGGTAATACTGCGGTCGATGGTCCTGGTAATAACACAGCGCATTCCATTTGCGTTCTTTTTGCTCGGCTTCTATGAAATAATCCCATTTCTCCACGGACACCATCGTTCCTTGGTCATGGGCGCGCTTGATGAGGAAGCTTAGTTCGCCTTCGTCTGTTATTAGGCGCCTTTGCATGTGTTTCTCGCCTTCTTTGGCGCCCTGGGTGAACTTTCCTATGACAATTCGGGCCGTGGGGTTGTGCTCTGGTAACCATTTAGTGAAGGCGCTATGGCAAAGTATGGCTTCATGCGCGGTGTAGGTGAGTAGCTTACGTTCTTCGAGGAACTTTAGCAGCGGTATGGGTATCCATTCTTTCTCTTGTAGATGCTTAACGTACCATGCGTAAATTATGGGATGTACGTCTTTAGCCAACTTCCAAGACGTTAATCTGACGAACCCCGTTGCTGGCGCGTCGTAGCTGCCGTCTAAGGACACACGAAAGAATTGCGAGTCTGGATGCCCGTAGCGGTCGTAATATTCCTTACAATCGCCAAGACCTTTAAATGACGCAGGATAGCAATGCTTCATGTCTAAGGAGACGTATTCGTCTTCGTCGTACTCCATATTCCAAAGACCTCCATGACCGTGTTCTACGCACGCTTTGGAGATATCTTTGAACTCTTTTGGGGTAGGTTTCCATCCATTTCTCTTTTTGGCCACTAAGAAGTCCAAGCTACGAGAGCTGAGCACTTCATCTGAGAAGTCTTCCCCAAGGGTTTCGCAGGCCCTCTGGATGCGTAGATGTTCGATTTCGGGGCGGTAAAGAGTACCATCTTGCGTCATTAACTGACTTCCTTCTGAATCCATTAACCATATTGAGTTCTCATGGATTAAGTCTACCAATGGGGAAGTTTCATAGACCTTAGTCTCTTTCTTCTTAGGGAACCGAAGTTCTCGCCAAGCGTGTCCGTTATGCTGGTAGATGACTATAGGAGCACCTCTGCCGCCGTATTTATGTGTCCCAGGGTAAATGTACCCGTCTGTGATATCTTTTACGTGTATGCGCCTTTCTAAGGCAGTTTCTAATTTTTTGATGTTGTCTATCGTTGCTCCGGCCCTACGAGTAGCATCTTCCCATTTTCTGATGGCTTCTCTTCTTTTCAACGTAAGCTTACCACCACGAGAGGAATCCTCAAAGAACTCCCTCACCAACTTACCCACGCAGTTACCAGGATGCCGCATTGGCTTAAGCTTTTTAACATCCGGCTTCTTGATCTCATAAGCAGCATAAATAACTACGGTGACTGGATAGGCAACTTCGTAGAACAGCATGTCGATGCCCACCAACGCTCCAGGGCGGGTGTGCTTGTTTAAGACAAACAGGTTCTGCTTACCAGACGCCCGGATAGGATTACGGCCCCTTTCTATTACCCAGTCACCGTCTAAATACTTTATGAACGTTAATTCCGAGCGGTAATTACCTTCAGGAATTAAGTCAATTATTTTTTCAGCCCTTGCGTCGTCCATAGTCTCGTCCGTATCTCCCTCCATAAAAGTCGTGAAGGCGAAGTCGGCGTCCAAACGATCCAATACCTGGGTTCGCAGCTTGCGTACAGTTTTGTTTTGAATGCTCCTGATAGCGTCCATCTATATCTAAGAAATATTTTAACCCTCGTTTGCGACACAAATATTTTAACCTTCGCAAACACAGCAGCAGTAAGGGGAATCATCGCGCGGGTAATACCCGATGCGGACGCACACATTTAGAGGGGCCTGAAACGCAGGTAATACCCGTGAAATTCGATGTTTAGTGACTTGGATTCCGCGAGTCCCCCTTACTGCTGCTAGATGAAATGGAAAATCCTCAGTCAAGCAGGTTAAATGCCCTGGAAAATTTGGAGAGAGAATGGTGGGTGGGTATGTGGAAATCGGGGCGTTTTCTGTAATAAGCTTTTTCCAGGAGATGATAGGTCAAATACAACCGTGAATAGAGGGAGGAGGAAGCAGCAAACAAATCTTCAAACTAGAGAGGAATGAAGGTCGAAAAAGTGTCCCATAGAAAGGGGCCCTCGGGTTTCATGGCTTGGACTCAATAGTCACACAGCCAAAGAAAAATTATGTGAAGCCGAGTCACTGCTGGCAGTCCATAAATTTATATTTCATTGTTTAAATAGAATTAATCTTTTTATGATAGAAATGCCACTTAAAGAGCTTTGGGCAAAGCCTAGTTTTCATGACGAATTCTGCAACGCGTTGAACATAAAGTACATTAAGACTAAAGTTAAGCACTGGCGTTATCTCGGAGAAGAGTTTAGTGTCCGTGCAGATAAAATGGACGAAATTGCGATGAGCTCCAACTACGTGAGTCCATCAGAATCCATGTTTCAGGCACTGGAACGCAAGAAGCCATATTTGACGATAGAAGAACTTTGTTTCGCTCTGAAATCAAAAGAGGCTTATGGCGTTTTGCGCATTATTGAAAATGCAATCGAAGGTAAAAGTAAAAAAAGTCCTATTCAATTTTCATTCCTTCTTAATTTTGCTCTCAGATTTCTAGGTTTCTAGGTTTCTAACTAAACTTTTCTTTCTTTTATTTCTAGCTAAAGCGATAAAACCCAATGACCTTGTTTCTGACATGTGTGATGATGCTCCGGAAAGTTTTGAGCAGGTCGTTCTGAATCTGGACAAAAGAGGCCTTTGGAGAGACGTTGCAAAATCGCCGGCGCTTGGTTTTAAAAGAAGGGATTATGAGTCTTTCGAGAGGGATATGGATCAAGCTTCAAATCTCACTCGTGACTTGTTCTATGTTCTTCGAACCCATAGCCCTAAATTAAGAGTGAGAGATTTCGAACAACAGCTCGAGATAATAAACCTACAGGAAGTCTTGAAAGTCCTTAAAGACCGTAATATTTCAGGTGAAAATTATACTGATATATTCTATGCATAGTAACAAGAGAAAATGAACTAAGAGAAGGAATCCCCGTGCCCCATCATGTGCACACTTTGATACTATTTTTAGAATCATTGATGCTATTTCTAACTCGTTACCATACCCGCGCGATGATCATGCTTCCCTTTAATGTCTCGTTTTAGTGAGCGAAAAGCGCCATATTTCGCTACGTCCACGACAAAAACACAAGCTTTTGTTTACTGCAAGACTGGAAGCCGTCTACTCTCGAGAAATCAACCAATCATGTCCATCGCGCAAAACATCTCCAAGCTAAAAATAGCATCAAACTGTGCACATGATAGTTACAAGGCTATATAGGTAGGATTCCTTCTCTAAGTTCATATTCTCTTGTAGTAATTAAGTATTCCTTCATGAAATTACGAGCACAGGAAGCCCAATCAAGGTATTCCTGTTACCTATACTGAAGGAATGCAAGTGGATCTATGTGGATTTGTATACACTACCTGGAGATGATCATTATGTTTCCCTTTAGCTTATTCTTTTCTTTTCTTCTTGATAGGTGATATGCTGCTTCGTGAACTTTCCGAAATGCCCGATATTATGCTTGATATAGAGCACATCCTAAACGATCCCCAGGACATGTCCTTGTGGCAGCTTGCAGAGCGTTTAAAAAGGCGGTATGACATCAATCTTGATGCAAATATGTTTCGACACCGGGGAAACTATGCAAACCCAACCTATCATTTGATGGAGCATGTCCTTGCACGTCATCCTGAGGAACAGACAATTAAAGATCTGGTGATTAAGTTGATAAACATCGACCGTCAGGACTGCCTGGGCATTATTGGAGAATATCTAGAGGGTAGGTGCAATTATTACTCAAAAACCCTTGCCTCTGAGCCTTTACTCTACGAGGAAAGCGAATTAGATTCACCTCATTTGACGTCATATTTGCATGTAACCACCATGTTGGTTGAATGCTTTTGTTATTTTATCCAACATGGTGGTCATGAAGTTTGTTAGTTGGGAAGCTTACGTTGCGAGCAATTGATGTAATGTATGATGAAAATACAATGAATCGCACCTAATAAAATAGATAGAACGACAATAGAATTTCATAATTAAATCAAAATTTCCTAAAAAACAATATATAACAAAAGGAAACTTAAACAAAATTTCTTTTAGGTGGTGAGCAAGAAGTTGAGGATATTTGCAGGGAGATTAAAAATCTTCAAATCGGCGAAGGGCGCAAAGTCGCAGCAGAGCAGGATAAATCAGCAGAGCAGTGTGACGGCACTATATTTCAAATGCCGCGACAGCGCGAGTTCGTTGAGTTAACGCAAAGGAATGAGAACGGAGAGTAACTTTACAAAACAATTTATTGAATCGCATGACTGAATAATTTTAACTAATACAACTTGAAATCGTAAATATCACACGCTAGGAAAATAAATATCACTAAGTAACCAATACCAATCACACATACTAAGCGATTAAATATAGGATATCACACTTCTAAATTAACTCACTACTTTGGTTACACTCTACACTCGGTAACAAGAGAAGAGGTGCACTCATACCTTATAAAGTTGTTGGAAGCGTACTCAGTTGTTGTAGCATTCGGGTTCCCGACTAACACACCAAACTAGCGTGGTAACTCTCCTTTTATAGTCCAAGGATCTTGAAGGACAGCTGCCAGTCTAGCTCAGTTTTATCTTAACAACCAGTATGTCGTGCACCCCCCTTACTTAGCCTAGTTGGTAACTATGCAGTGAGAAATCTTAGTTTTCTTACCACTTCGTAATGAAGCACATAAAAACGTACATACTCCTAAAAAGACTAACTCTTTGTTTACCATCTTATGAAAAGAAATCAAACTTTAACTCAATTTGGTACGGGAATAACTTAGTTAGAATTTCCGAAATGGTAAACAGAAAATATCGTAAACAAGTCATAACCTAAGCTAAAATATTAAAATGATATTTAAGGACAACCCAGATTTAAGCGTCTGTGGCAACCGCGTATCCAACAAAACTAAACTAATTTCTAAAGAGATCGTAGGTTAATAAAGATTTAGCGCTAATGAGCACATGGCTAAACAATACGCGAACTAACCCGAATATTCCCGTGAGATCGTTACAATCGGAACCGATTTGTTAGCGCATTGTTTCAGCCATGCACAATCTATTGCTGCGGATCAACTCGTTATTCTTTGTAGTAAGAAAAGACTTCCTAAAGTTACTATAACTTTTATCCTGCTATTATGACCAACTGGGCTTGAATTTGACTTATTGACTAAATTGAATTAAATATTGAACGGTTGAGCTAATCATTAACTCGGCTAAAATTCTCTGTCGTCACAGCAGCAAGGATAACGCAGATTGACGACTTATTTTAAAGGATCGAGTCTTGCTAACAGTTTACGGTGAAAAAAGGGGGGAGAAGAAACTAGAGACGAACATATATTATAGGAAACGACATACATTATAGGAAATTGAATTAATTTGTTGTTATGTAATATTTCAAAGCCGGGTGCACCTCGGACTGCAACTAATTGCTTGGACTTGAAACCCCATCCAGTCCGATATTGGAGGCTTTGAAATGACTTCTCATGCTCATTAATTATTCGACTTGGAGTAGCTGGAACAAAATTACTAGGACTGAATTAATTTTGTTCCAGTTACTACAGACTGAATTCAGTCCTTTCACAGAACTTTACCAGGTTTCAAGTAACATCATGTGACCCAAAAATAGCCCATTGATTGGCTGGTTTACTCATGAATTATCAATGAGTATGAAAAACACTAGCCTACGGCTCATGCTTATCTTCACACTTCTTTCGTTTACGTCACTTCCTATATGCTTTTTTTTATTAAATAGAGCATGAGAGTAAAGCACCTGGCTAATATCCATGAAGCTGAGCCCTGACATTAAAAACATGAGTATGATCTATTTTCTATTAACGCCAGTAGCTTTTCAATGTTATTTTCCGATATTGTTTTATGATATTCTTTCAATTGCTGGTTAGTACAAGGCCGTAACCAGGGGAGAGCACAGGGTGCACGTGAACCCCCCCTACCCCATAAAAGCTTAAGGTCCGCTCATCCATCTCCTTTTGCTTTAGAATTGCATGTAAATATTTTTTGATTAAATGAAGACCACTTTCTATCTGTATATTGCAGCATTTTTAAGAATTACTCACCCATTATTCCTTTAAAAAAATTTTTTTTTTTTTTGGTTTTGTAATTTTTTTTGGTTACCTTTTTTCTTTTGGTTCTGCAAATCATTGCCTGTGCATCTCCCCTGCAAGATCCCTGGTTACCCCCTTGAAGTAGCAAAATAATGTAGAGGATGGTGATGTAACTATCTTAGGACCATTTAACATTTACTGACTCGTCAATCAAGTAAACTGTACCAAACATCCTTTTTTACCAAATTGATTTTTTATGTACACGTATGCTAATACACTTTTAATGATTACATTTATAGTTTTAGAACTGATTAAATAAAGAGAAAAATTTACTAAATGAAAATTTACTTTAAATTTAAAATGCCATTGCAAAGGAGTAGGCTGTGGGGATGGGAACTTTATCAAGCTAGATTCACGAAATATCAAGACATTTATGTAGTTTTTTATACCCAACATACTTGTTAAGAAAGAAATGGTCAACGCCCTCTGATCCTTCCTGGCTTTCCCTGTCTTCACAAGGTACCTCGAGTACGAAAAGGACAATCAGTAGGCTTAGGTAATGGTCTTTAAAACGTTTGGGTTCCCTGTGGCAGGCTACCAGAGTAGACCTGGAAAATCTAGCACAGAATCGAGGCTGATCGAGGCTATCGCATCAAACAAGATGGCGGCGAAGAGAATTGATTGCGGAAGTAGCTCTTTTTTATCTTTAAATTCAACCGATAAAGAACCATCAAACACTGCTTCACTTTTCATGAACACATTTGCTAATGATGGAAGTTTCTTTGAACAGTACAAAAAACGAATGGAAGAAATGGAGAAAGCAAAGACTTTGGCACAAACTTCGAGTAAGGAAGAAAAAGATGGCGACGAACGAACTTCTGATGATAACAAACTGGAGGACAAGAAGAGTGAGGATAAACCAAAAACTCCTGTCCTTAAAGCAAATTTATTAAATCAGGTCTGGCCTAAAAAGATACTACACTCTTCCAGCGTAACGGTTTCAAAAATACCATTTTATTTCACTGCATATTATTATAACTTTACTCGTTTTGAGGAATATATAAGGCATCTTAATTTTTAAACAATCTAACCACCTAGCTTGCAATTTGGACCAGCTTTAATTTAGTTTTCTTAATGCCAAAACGTTACTTCCACAGGATACTCATGTAAGGAATAGTTTTCCTTGTAAAATGTCTACAGATTTTGTTGTTTGAATGAAACTGTAACCAAAGCCAAGTTCCACATTGCAGTACCTTGTGGCACTGTCTTAGGGGAAATATTTCCAAGATGACATCTATTTAGTCCCCTAAAACAGTCTCGGAATGCACTGCAATGCCAATGTGACCCAGTTTTTCTTCAAACTCAGAATAGTAATAAGCAGTGTAAGGGAAAGGAAGATTTCCAACAAAAGCTAGATGGGTGCAAATAGGAGGGAGGTACAGTATAGCCATGATATTCAAGAGGGAGGGGTCTAAGGGATTGATTGCCTAATCACACCCTAAAGGGGTGGTTCCTAGTTTTTTCTCTTTAAAAAACCTAAGGCCTGATACCAAAGGGGTCCCATGTATCATTTACCCATCCCTAAGCCTTGCTATGGCTTTAATTAAGAGAAGGAAATACTCCATTACTTCTTGCTATGCTCATCTACTCCTGCATCTTGTAATCCCCTTATATCAGTATACAGCCTATTTCACCAAACAGATCTGCATAATTTAATAATGTACCTATGGTTTGCTACACTGTGGATGAGTAATGTTTCTAAGGGGGTAAGAAATGCTTCTTTTATGCTTAAAATTTTATACCTTAATCTTACCGTGTGAGTCTTAATCCAAACGACACAGGGGAAAAGACAGCTCCTGACAGGACGCATGGGTGGGGCATCCAAACAATTCCATGCTAAAAAGAAAAAGCTAGAAAAACAAGCTGCAGAGAAAAAGAATGATAAAAGCAAGGTAAAAAAATTAAAACTTAGTACAAAATAATTATTGGTGTCAACCTAGTTGTTTTAAATATTTATTAATACCAAAGATGCCCACTAGGCTCTTTGTGTAGTCCATTAAACATAGCATTGATGTAGGGAGTGTGTAAAGGGTGCTGTATATCCCTGGAAGGGCATTTTGAGTTGAAGAGGATATAATATTTACCTTGAAGTGTACATCCCCCAGTTTACATTTTTGCTTTAAGGAAGTTATTCCAATACATAAAAATCTAAGATATTTTTAAACTGATTTAAGGATGATGGCAAAAACACAGCATGGAAAGCCTACATGGAAGAAGTAAAGAAATACAGAGAAGCTTCTTGTACAGAGGAGGTCGACAGAGTACGACCACTTGTTAAATAACTTCATATTCTTCTATATTGTACTATTGATCTGTAATTTTGTACACAAGCAAATAAATCACAGCTATTTGATGTCACACATGACCAAGGTGAAACTTCAAGTATCCTTCATCTGTATCCTTAGTGCTAGCAGTATTTGGGTGTATTGTTATTAGTAAGGGTTGATTAATTTCTGCAGCTGTTTTACACCTTTAATAATAATTTCATATATATATATTTCCCCCCATCCTTTTCCTATGTAATTAACATTGTCAAACTTTACAAACATTAGATTGTCAATGAATAATTTCTGGAAAGGAGTTGTATTTGTGAAATTTTAAATATTTATTCAATGCTGTAATGCTGATGCTTGTTCACTTGACAAACAAACAAAGTTGCAAATGAGGCACATATCTAAATTGTTACATTACATCATTTTAGTATTAGTTTGGATATACTGTATTGAAAAGCATTATTCATACATGAGCTGTGACCTTGTGTAAACCTTTCTGACTAGTATAATTATAGTGCTTTACCTTAATTCTAATGAGTACTGTGGTATTATGCCTCAACCATGTTAGTGATAAGTCTGGATTAAGTTTTTTTTTATGCAATATATAATATGATTTTGTTAAAGTAGGAAAATAGTTTAAAATCAATTAAAACCATGGACTACAGTCCATGTGTTTTGCCCAAAAATGATCAATTTAAAAAAAAAGATTAATAATACATGGTTTCATAAAAGGTGTAAAACTGAACCAAATACAATTTAAGATAAGCAATTTTCGAAATTTGACAAATCAAGATTTCGTAAAAGGTGTAAAAATGGACCAAACTCAATCAAAACAATGGGCTATAGTTCATACTTTATGCTTTTTGCCCAAAAATCATTGAAAATCCCCTATTTTGAAAACCACATACATTATTCCTCATTTTGAAAAAAGTGGGAAAATTGGGCTTAAAACGATCAAAACCATAGGCTATAGTCCATGCTTTTCTGCCAAAAAGTGTTGATGAATAATTCATGATTTTTATAAATGATTTTCAAAACCATGGGCCACAGTCCATGCACAAACAAATGAACAATGAAAATCACAAATGTCTAAAAATGAACCAAAACTGTATGTTTTAATGATTGGAGAAATTGTACGCCATTATACATTTTAATGGATTCCGATATTTGGAAAGTTTGGAGGCAGAGGAACTTTCAGTGTTGCTGTTCTTGTTTCGGTACTTGCTTCGTTGGCTTTTCTCTTTCTTGGTGTTCCACTTGTCTCGATGGAACAACCAAGTGCTCTTAAATGATTGCTCAGTCTGAAAAATCAAAGAGCAAAGTGTCAATGTTAATGAAATTTAGGAGAAGACCAAGGGGAATTTAGAGATAGAAATTCAATGTGCAAACTCAGCAATACATGTCATAAGCATGCTAGCCTGCAAAGCAGGCGTTCTTGTAGGTTTTGGGAAAAACTGGGGTTTTGGGGGAACTTTGGAAATTTGGAACGAGCGAGAATGCCTTCTCTGCAGGCTATAAGCATGCAATATATAGAGGATATTACACATGTAATTTTCTTGTTATTATATACACACAGCCACAAACAAAAACTTGTTGCAAAACTTGTTAAAGTGAGCAGAAGTAACACCGATATCTTCACAAGAGAGGATATGAAAAATGTGTCACTGAGATCCTGGGTGTATAGTTCATATGAAAAATATGAGTGGGGTTTTTACTGGGTGTCTAGTATTATTGAATAGCTTAATTGAATCGTGGAGAATGCACTGTTAACAGGATTGCTAGGCAATTTGTTTTAATCCTACTTTTTGGGATCCATCTTTAGATCTTTTGCTATGACCATACAATCCATAACAAATTCATCAATGATGAGAGCCAGAACTAGAATGTAAGATAGCAGCCTGTCTTTAAGTCTTTTTGGAATCAATCTGTAGGATAAAAAATCCATGTTATTACCAATATTGATCAGTAATGATGCTGTGATGAATGGTTATAAAAGATGAATAATCAATGTTAATGATTATGATTGATGGTCAAGATGTCGAATGATAATGGTGAATGATGGTGATGATAAAAAAAGGTATTGAATCACAATGATGGTGATGATAAAGATGATGAATGACAATTTGGATGTAGATAGTGATGAATAATGATGATGGTCATTCATGATGATACAGATGGCAAAAGGATGTTAGTACTGATAAAACTGAACTGTTGTCATTTCCTCTGTACATTGGCACAAAATTACATCCAATCATTTTGCCTCAAACAAACCTGCCATTTTTTGAATGCTGTGGACTTTCAAGAGTGAAAGTAGACAACAGTCTTTCTTGGATTTTGTCAGGGTACCCATGAAGTGGATCTGAAAAAAAAAAAGAAAAAAACGTTTTTCAAAAAGCGTACATGGAAACTATTCTATGTGAAATTTCCTTTATTATTTGAAGAAAAGGTTAAGAGAGGAATGAGGAATAGAGGGCAATATAGACAAATCCTACCTTTCTTTCTTAAAGCACTATACTTTAGTTGATACATTCGAATCATATATGATAAGTACAACAACAAGCATGATCTGTGAGCTCGTTGAGATGAATTCAAGGGCATTACTGCAAGATGCTGTAAGATGTACTCTGGAAATCTGACATAAGAAGACACAAAAGAAAACAAGTTTTAAAGCACTGTCAAAATATACAGCTATGGATGGATAACAAGGGATGCAAGCATTCCCAAGACAAAAGCATGGCGGCCATTGTGGTGACGTTAACAATGGATGGTAATGAGAACTCCTTTGTTAATGGCACCAATGCTCCCCAAGCAGCCATGATCATGTAACATGCAATGGAAGAATTGTTTAGTTCTAGAAAATATCCATACCCCACCCACAGAGAAAATAGGAAATTTTGGAGGGCAGGGGGTCTGAGAAAGAACAAAATTCAGAGTTTGTATGAAAGAAAATTGGAAGTTCGTGGGGGTTTACTTATTTTATAAGTTATATTAGTACCTCTTCTGTTGTCTCCACTGATCTATTAGCTCCTTATTAGCCCCTTCCAACTCCTTGGACAATTTTCTAAGAACATCATATTCAGCAGGGGTGATAACTGATATATTGTTAAGGTGGATAACAAACTTATTTAATAGCCTTGGGAAAATTTCAGTACATTACTAGCAATGCCTGGGATAAAAAACCATTAATATCAGACTTTTAAAAAACATCAGAAAACCCACACCTCACGGTCTTCATTGAAGGAAGTGGGGTAAATGTCCATGGCAACAAGTCTTGGAAGCATGGATGGCGTAGCGGCACGCCGGGTTCAAGTCCCAACGAGCTTGGTGTTGTATATGAGTGGAGTTGGTTGTTTGTCTTCTCCTGTGCTTCGAGGGTTTTCTGGGTTCTCTGGCTTTCCTCCCTCCTGCAAAAACCAACTACTAAATTCTAATTCGATCCTAGGAGATATTAACTATAGGGCTAACCTTAATATCTTCTTTCTCACCCTCACTGATGCAAATAAATAAGTGTTGTTTTTTTAAAGGTCTGATAAATACAGTAGTATGAAGGTTTATAATTGTCATGCTTGAAACATTTTGGGCAAGGTGACTCGGAGCTCTATTATCCCTCTCTGGTACATCGCTGTACTGTATATAAAGAAGGTTCTGAATCAGCATTATGTTACATGGACAGTTTTGTGCTTGAATTAGTTTCCTTGCATTCCTGTTAGCCTACATCCTATGATCCTTGAATTAAAACAGTTTCTGAGAAAATATTTCGATATGTGCATGGATATGATAATATAAATGTGAAAAACATCAATATCTATGTACAAAGTATAAAAAGATACTGTCATCCAAATCGTAAACTTCAGAAGGGGTTTCTGCTTTAATGTTGAAAGGTGGAATGGTAGATGACTGTTCTGTGGTTGGTGTTTCTGGAATGATAAAAACACAATCCCTTTAACTTATTGCCCAAAAATATTCACCACTTCTGCAACTATCCCCCTACACCCTCTGTACATGAATGCATGTACACATGAAGTGCATTATTCCTTTAAAGTTCACCTTGAAGTTCTGCAAATTGACTCATTTCAATTCAGTGCTGCAATAAATCACAAAACACTACCCACAGCACCCTCTATCCACCCCCACACAAAAAATATTGTACCACACATTCTTCTGATCCTCCTCCCTTGAAACACATATTATTCCATACAAACCGCCCCCTGAACTCACACAAGATCCAATATCTATTGCTTCTACAATGCTTACTTTGTTCTTCTTGAGACAGGTTCATTAATTCTCCTTGCACTGCATCCATAACCGTACTGTCTAGGTCATCTTTATCTATAAGATTTTTCTTTCTCGAGGCAACAGATCTTTTCTTTTTACTGCTTCCGAAAGCTTCAGTCAAGCGATCAGACTGGAAAGAGAGAAATACAATATCAAATAGGTAAGACAAAAACCAGAAGAAAAATTACACCATCCCAAACACTTTGAAAGTTATCTCTGAGTATTCATAGAGTGCATGCCATATATTCGTGAAACAATTACTAGCCATGATGTGCTTAAAAGTATTTACTGTAGTTATCAACTATGAAGGAGTTGAGTAACATTTTTTGGGGTGGAGAGGTAAAGGAGTACACACTTTAAAGGAAATCATGTAAAACAAAAAATATAGCACTACTTTTTCAATAAAAGATAACTCTTTTTTCCCATCCACTTCATCATTTGGTGAAGATGCTGCAGCTTTTTCTAGAAAAGAAATCAAAGTGTGTTATTAAATAAAAAAAAAACAATAAACTTTGATAATGACTCCTGATTGGCTGATTTTAATTCTGCAATACCGTCCAATCGCAACAAAATCAGCTAATCACAGGCAGTCAATCTGAAGAATAATCATAGTAGAAAGACTGTTTTATCCTCATTTGAGTGTAGAGCCAAACCATATATCTGTGAAATTGCTCAAAAACTAAATAGTACTAAACACATCTATTTCTTTTGTTTTCATTGTTGCTATTTTGTATTAGTTAGTGCTATTTCATGGATATATGGTTTGCACTCTAGTATAGTTTTGCATGTAAAAATGATCTTACCTAATACTTTAGGCTGCATCATAAACAACTGTGAATCATAGATTTTCATCTTGCCACTATCTTTATCAAGGACACCAACTAGGTATCTGAGATGAACGAATTGAAAACTTGTTTTTGAAGTGTTATCATAATAGCATTAACTACAGAGCAACAATTTAACATTATCCTTATTACTACTTTCAACACAGCTACTACACTATACATCATCACTATCATCATCATCCATCATCATCATCACCATCATCATCACCAAACAATGTTATTATTAACATCATCAGCAAATTCATAATCATCACTGTCGCCAAACTTTACATACTTGCACAAATTGTTCACTCTTGCAAACTGTCCAAAGTTCTGCCCGACATATTCCATGTGATCTGCCTTAGCTGTCTGCATTTAGTGAAAAATAAGATAATTCGTTAAATAAATAACTTCTTGGGCTCCCTGTGGTAAAGCATGAGATAGATTGGTCGAAAAATTACCGCATTTTTCAACGAGAAAAAAATTCCTTCAAACATACCAATGTTCTCCTGTGTTTCTTTCTAATATCAGATGAGTCTTTCCATCGATAATAAGAAAAATTAATACCATCTTTCTTCGTCCCTTTACGTCCAGCTTTCAAACAACCATTCGTAAACTGCACTGTACACGCAAAAGTATACCAGTCAGAGACTTGAAAATCAACAGGGTTAGAAAATATGAAATAAATAATCTAATGATCTAGGATTTTATTTAAAATCTTACCTACAAGAGGTTGTAAACCTTCTTTTTCTAGAGGCACATATTCAAGCTTCGCAGTCGCCATCTTGGATTCTGGAATATTTACTACACGTGACATCTAAAATCTTTAGACGCTGTGATTGGTCAAAATTGAAGATAATTATCCAATCAGAGCGCGGTAATGTTTTTGATTAATTGGCTATTTTTTGTGGACGTCGATGGTTGATTGCAGCCAAGTACCTGTCGTATTTACGATTTTATTCTTGCATTATTCACGATCATATAATACTCTGGTTGCCTATCAGGCACATTCCACATAAGGCAAAGTCGTTTGGTGTTTTGCAGCTCATTTTGTCAGGGAAAATGGTATGTTTTCGCCAAAAATGACTTCGATAAAGGAGCTCTATCCGTCGTACAATCAAGAGGATTTTCTAGAGCTGAAAAGCCGACTAAAGGTGAGGAAAGATTTTTCTTCTCATAGAATTGAAATTCTACGATGAAATATGAATTACGACTTCGGAATAAATATTCATCGTAATCCCACATGGTTGAATATATAGAAAGTAAAAATTGCTCTCAAAGTCAAGTATAAAACCAGCAAAAATGTATAGGGCTTTGTTCCCCCTTTGTGTTCAATCTATATTTTCTTTATTTTGTCAAGCATATTTTCTAATTTTCAACCAGCTCCTAGCAACGTAATGATTCAGTAGGGTTATAAATGAACTTCACTACGATCAATCAAATTACATTTTCATTTTACATCGTCTTTCTTTACAGCCACTTTTCGAAGCGGACCCTTCCAAGGTACGTAAGTACATACGAATTCCCGATGGTTAAAATAGCAAAAATTTATATAATATCAGTTGAGTGTGATTGATGACGTACTTTGCCAGTTCTATTAATTTTATTTTGCGCGCGAGGTGAATACTTGGATTGCTTTCTGCATTGTTCGATATCATCTATAAGAAACTTGAATTACATATAGATGTTTTTTGAACGATGATCGACTGAATTTAATTTTTGGTTATGAAGTAAAGGCTTCTCGTGTCAGTACTTCTATCACAGCACGAGTACACAACTTAGTTCGAAGTGAGATAAGCTTTGATTTGTATAATGGAATCGAAAAATAAAATGATTTGAAGGAACTGTGATAACAATTTCTAAGAAAAATCAATGCCAAAGGTTTCTTAGTAACACAAGAAAGTGTGAAAGAGGGAGTAAGCTACTAGTTTTATTATGTGCTGCGATGAACGCTTTGAGGGTTTGTGCTACGAATTTGCATAATGTTGTCGTAAACTGAATAATGCTTTTCACGAAAAAAGAAGAAACCCTATTCGTTGTCAGGGAAAAAAATTTAAGAGAGAAAGAAAGAGTCTAGATATTTATTAAAAATTCTAAACAAAAGAGAGAGAGAGTGCGCGCAACAGCAAGACAGAGAGAGAGACACAGAGAGAGAGAGATTCTAGAGAAAGAGACACATAAGCGATGTCTTTTTTTCCATTTGATGTCAATGTTATTGTTTTCTTGAAGGCTCAAACCGATGCATGCCTAAAACGTTTCTTACGAGGATTTGAAGATGTAGACGAAGCTTGTAAGGCGCTTCTGAAATACATCAAATGGAGGGAGGACTATAGAGTAGACTACCTCAGTAACGATGATGATGTTATGCGTGAGGTAGACACGGGAAAAGCTATTGTCCTTGATTTTCCTGACAAAAGTCACAGGTGAGTAAGATTATACTTTCATAGGACTAACTCTTCTCATATGATAGTTATAAGTTTTTCTATTGAAAACAAAACTCTTGTGTTATGCCCCCTCGCCGACTACATTGGGTTTTGGTCAAATCTTTGAAATGAGACTTGTAGATAGAAAGAAAAATAAGCTTGCTTACACATCGTGGATTGCGTCTTAATAATTAATTATTATGTATACCTTCCAGACCTATCATAATAGTAACTGCAAGACTACACGATGCCAGAGAAAGAGATCTTGACGTCATAACTAAATTCATTATTTATACTTTGGTAAGTGAATCGGCCTAAAACTAGTGCATGATTTGGTTGCACTGAGCAGCCAAGTATTCACGCATTTTAAATATGTCACAAATAAAAAACTAAGCCATTGTGAAACTAAGTGGTCTCATGTTTTGCAATCGGACTGACTTTTTCTCACTATACTTTACCACACACAGGAATGTGCGACCAGGAAATGTGACGAAAGCATCATTGACAACATATGCATTCTATTCGATCTCAAAGTGAGTAGCATCGCTATTGAAGTCGATCAGCATTCACAATTATTGAAACAAAAAATATTCATGAGTAGTGGTTTATATTCGTAAAATAAAAATTAGAGACGACATTTAGGTCGCAGAAATGTTCAATACTTTTGTCAGTCTCGAAAATGTTGTTTCTAATAGAGTTACTAGTATGTGATTACCTTGCTGCGCAGGGATTGACCAAAAAGTGTTGTTGGTGTTGGCAACATATAAAAATGTTAACATATCAAGATATTTATAAGGGTTTGTCCTGAGTTTTGAATAAGTTGAGAAATCTTACCTGGATAATACAGGACACCTGACCCTGCTATAACGGACGCTCTGTCCCCTTGGTGTGGTCGTATTAACGAGGTTCGAACTCGAATATTGATGGGCTGCAAATTTCCCATGAAGGGAGTCAAAAGACAAAAACATGGCGGCCCTTGTGGTGCCGTTAACAATGGATGCTAATGAGAAATCTTCTGTTAAATGGCACTTACATGGCCGCGATGACGAAGAATATATATATTTCGCTAAGTCTTTGCTGGTTGTTACATTCCAAAGGACTTCTCCTTTTACAACATGGACTATGGATTCGTAAAGCAGTTGATTTGGCTGCTGTCAAGGAGATTTCCTGAAAGACTTGGACATTGCCTTCTGTTGAACGCACCTTTTATATTCAGTGGATTTTGGGCTATCATACGGCTTTGGTTAGTACTATGGATGTTTTATCATAAATATCTTCGTTAATTGTATTGGGGGACCCTTCTCAAGAAGTTATCCTCGACTGGGACACTTTCCTACATTTTCTCATTCAATTCGCTTTACTTCCCTTATCCCTCTCATCTTGTTCACCTCTGGGAAAACCATTTATTCTGTATTTCTTTACTTATTCTATAATACCTTTGTGTCTTTATTTTACCCAACATGTCACAGGATCAACGAAGTGACATCAAACAAGATAGTCTTCATCAGAGACGATAATCACCTCTCAGAGTTCATTCCGCTGGACATCCTACCCAACTCCGTGATATCATAATGACGTCATCCCAAAAACTCCCTCTGGCGTCATTAAAAATTTTTTTTGTTCATTCAATAGGCCTTTGCAAGCAGAACTCAGTTGCAGTGACAAATTAGTTAACTTCTCCCGACTTTTTTTTGTACGCTTGTTCAAGATATTTATTGATGTGTATTATAAATTATTACTTGTTCTGAACTGGATTGACCATCTTTGGTCTATTCTTGGATAGCTAAAACCAAAAATCAGTCAGAACTGTTATTATCATACTTGGTGCACTATATATTCTTGGTATGTGCTGTTGATACTGACCGTAAATCACGGCATATGGTCAACAGTGTGGTATGTTTGGGTGACAAAAAAGTTAAGGATATAGTCAGTAGTATATTGGGTGCGCGTGAATGTCGGAGTAACAGGTGAGCTCGAGATTTGTTGATATGGTGAAGGCAGGCAGTCAACGTAAAGTTTTTATGAGCCGAACCTAATCACATCGAAGAAAACCGCCTTGTTTCAATTAGGTTCGGCTCATGTAAAGTTCGACGTTTGACCTGAAACTTAATGTATCCAATTGATGATTTGATTTGTCAGGAAATAAATTAGCACAAAATGATTTGTAATTTTTTGTTTTGCTCGATTACAATCATTTACCATATATGAATAGCGATTCTCATTCTTTTAATTAGTAATAATGATTCAATATTTGTATTGTTCCATTGGGAAATGCTCACAACAAGTCAGACAAGATCTTTATTCCCTTGATTTATTATCATTCATAGAGTATAATTCAAGTTTACATTTACAACGTGACATGACTAAATTATAAATTATAAAATAAAATTTATTTTCTGCGTTTTGCTTTCTTAATCTGCTCTAACGAAACCTTCCCCAAAAAACTATTTTTTTGCCACACTTTGGCATAACTTAAACAGAATCATCACTTGAACAATAAATTTTAATAGCTGCACACATTTTTGGATGTGCAATCTTCATGAATTATTATTATCCTATTTGATTGCTATCTATTAATGTATTTCCAACCCTTTTCTATGTCGATTAAACTTTTATAATGAACTTGTCTTATGCTTTTCATCAAGAAAGCACAAATTATTTCAATGTATTGATGGTTTTCAACCATTCACAAGAGAAATAAATAACAAGACACGGTGGCCATGTTGGAGGATATAACAAAATAATTCACTGTCAATTCTTTTGTTAAGTTCCTCCAACATGGCCGAGGTGAAAACCATCAATTGCGGATAAGGACTAGACAAGAACATCGCATTTCCCCCCACGATGCAACCATTTTGGATAAAGTCTTGAATTGTAAAATAAAGCAATTCTTTGGACCAAGAAAGGTAGCATCGTGAAAAAATGGAATTTACACGTTTTCTTTTAACAGAATTATTCACATCTTTACTGTACAATATGAAGATAATAACATACCCAACAATAATATACCCTTAAAAGTAAAATTTTATCGCTAAAATTTCAAGTCCCCTCCAAGTTTTATTTCTTGATTAACATTATAATTATACAGCTTCTCATTAATCCGATATAGGTAACTGTCCAATTATTTTCTTACTTGGACAGGTCTTGTTGATATGCGATTAATTAGGCAGCTATATAATTAATAGGTAATTGGATTTCATGCTCCCCAATCAAGAAATAATTAGACTCGAAAAATTCCTCTGACTGCCAAATTGGACTCGGCCTACGGCCTCATCCAATTTTTTCAGTCCTTGGAATTTTCCTCCTCGTCCAATTATTTCTTAATTGGACAGCATGGAGTCCTATTAGATATACTAATTTAATAATTTACCCAAAATTTGAACTCCTTTGGTAATATATTCAAAATGCCTAGGATTCCTAGGATTGTAATGAATGTAATTTTGAGGCTTTTCAATATCCATTCTTCATGAAATGTATTAGTAATTTTACTTCAGTTATTCATTTATTGTGATTTGTAATTTTATATTCTAATATTTTGTGTTTTCACCCTTTGATATGATGTACATTCAAATTTTGTTATTGACAAGAAAAAAAATCTTTGCCTTGTGGTTTACTTAAAAAAAAACACTAACGTTATAGATCTTTTTGTTTTTAACTTTAGTAAGCATGTTTGGTCTTTAGTATAAGCAATCTGCAAAGCAATGCAAGGCTTTGGGTCTCAAAAATGGGGTGACGGGAGAATTTACAAGGAACTGTTTTTAGGAATACTGTACCACAAGACCTTAGCAAAAAGCAGATTTATAGTCAAATGACACAAGTTCATAGCCACTCAGTGAACACCTTGATGTTAATTGAGTTACAGTTAAAAACATTTGGAACCTTTCTATTTTAAATAATTATCATAACGAGCTGGGCCCAGTTGTACGAAGCCTGGATAGCACTATCCAACGGATAAATCCTTATCCAGTGGATAAATTTATTGGATAACAGCATCAACTTATCCACTGGATAAGGATTTATCCGCCGGATAGTGCTATCCAGGCTTCGTACAATAATATTGAACCCAGATTTAAAATGTACACCTCGTAAGTAGGGATTAAATTTGAAGGTTGGATTTTGTGTGATTGAAGTACAGCCATGCTCAATATCATTGACAAACAAATTTCCTAGCAGGCATGTAGATGTTTCTCATTCCCCTTTCCCATAGGGAGAAACGGGAGTCTCCATATAAGCTACATTAGTATTTCTTGTTACTTGAGGTTACCCTCAAAACCTCAGCTTCAAAATACTCAAAAATACAATGGTTAAAGCAAAGAATTCAGACATTCAATAATGAACTTTCAAATTCAAAAGACTTTCACTGAAAGACATGAATATTCTACATAAAATCGAGGCTAACCCTGAACAACAGAGAAGTTGAAGCTATTTTTAATCATCACAAAATCCACCCACATTAGTACCAGTATAATATTATTTATAGACCCTAACAAAATATATATTTATAATAAAATAATAGCAATAATTTAGTGTGACATTACCTGAGAAATAACTTAATTTATGTTATTTTTGAATTCTTCCATTGTATCTATTTGTCCGTTCCATATAAAGTCAAAGAAAGGGACTTTAGATAGCCAGTTATTTTGCTTTTTTGGTCATACATTCCTAAGTTTTCTTCATCCTGTAGGACATCTTCAAGTTGTTGAGCCTCATCTTGTGAAGCAATTTGATCTCTCATGTAATCACCACCAAATCTTCCATGTCTAATTTCGTCGCGAAATTTATCATAATTATTGGCTAATTCCTCTGCTTCAGACCGCTTGAACTGCCTTGGCTTTTCTACTTCATAGCCTGCACCATATGGGAAGGGTATTTCATTTCGATGTGCCTTCTTCCTACGTCGAGAATTTATTTCTTGTCTTTCTTCTTCTTCCATGTCAAAGGTTGCCCTCTTCTTATTCATGGAATCAGAATTATCAGTGAATGTGATTTCCCACCATCCTGCAGGATTTTCACCCCAGAAGTGCACCGTCATGAAGGTCCAATTGTCCAACCCATTTGAGGAGCTATCGTAACGACGGGTGGACAATAACATGCTGTCAGTTCCCATTGGTGAACGAATGCTGATGCTCAAGGCTCCTCTGTGTTGGTGAGCCAGGGAGACAGTCACTTGGACATGTTCCAGTTTCTTTATTTCATTATTTTTCCCCTTGCATCCATCTGTCCTGATCCGTACAACTAGCTTTCCATTTCTTTCAAAATGCCTATTTTCATGCTTAATGCCCTTCACGTTACAAACATGTTGTTCAGCAACATGCTTCCATCCTAATGCTGCATTGATGAGTGAGGAGGCATTTAAACGTCCAAATCCAAATTTATGATTGAAGAGGACATTTGCACCATTTCGTCTCCATCCTTCATCCTTGGGGCTTGTCACCTGTGCTGTTTGTACTACGATATGCTGGAGATCTCGCCAGGTGAGGTTGGGATTGGCTTCAAGTACTAATGCAAATATACCAGAAGCAAGGGGAGCTGCTGACGACGTACCGCGGAATTTCTTGGTGCACTTGTGTTTGAGGTCTGTTGTCACAAGAACAAATTCTTCTTCACCACCTCGATGGCTGTCTCCCGTGAATGTCACACACATGGTAGATGAACATTGTTCATCATAGTATGTGGACAAGCCATAGGAGCTGACGGCACCTACTGAAATGGTATATATGCTTGAGGTGTAGCCATCACAGTTACAGTCATCATCTACAAGACCACCATTTCCTGTTGCCCAGACAAAGATGGATCCCTTACCTAAAAGATACACAAGATAAGACATTATCAATATACCTAACCAACTGGTTTTAGTACACAACCAAAAGGCTTTTATAAAAAAAATTAATATTTATGACAATCTTAGTATAGTCAACAATCTGTGTCACTACTATGATACAATCTTTGTCAGAATTTTTTCAAAGGCCTGAGGTAAATAATGCTTTCAAACTTTTCAATTAAAATAAGATTTTCTCTAGAAATATCTTGTTTCTGAAAAAGGCATATTTTGTGTTTTACTTTTATCTAATAGTTGTAACTCTTAGTAAGACACTTGTGTCAGACTATAAGATTTGAAATAAAGAGAAAATAGAAAATAAAAGAGATTACAGTCAAAAAGGCACATGAAAATCTTTAAAATAGCAAAAATATAAGTGACACCTTAAGTTTGTTTTTGTTACATTTCTTTATATAACAAAAGATCAGAAAAAATAAATATTTATGTGTAAAAAATAAAAAATTTAATTCTCGAATAGAAAGATAAAAAGGACATGAATCAGAGATATTATTGGTCATAGAAAAACAAAAAAGAATTTTACAGTAATACAAAAATAATTAGATCTATTTTTCAATTATATTTTCTTATTTCAAAGACAAACCAACAAAGTGCTGACAGAAAACCAATTGACTGCGGCTTGGAGTTACATTTTCGCCTCTAATCAAATTTTTTCCCCAAAAAATGATTCAAATGCTAAATATTGAATAATAATACAAAACAAAAATAATTTCATTAGTAGTTATATTACCTATACCGGAGATGAAAAAATTGAAAATCAAATAAAAAACAAGATCGTTTGCGTTTGCTGTGGAAGTAGAGCTCATACAAACGAAAATCAGCTGGAGTTAAAGGGATATTAGTAGAACAAACTAAAAAGATGTTTTCGGGAATGACAAAGGGTATTAAACTTTTTCCCTTTCCGACACCCACGTAGGGAAGACAGCATAAAAAAATTACCATAATGTTAAGAATTATTTTTACTAGACATTTTTTCCTCGTAGGAAATTTTTAGAATTTTTCGATAAATGATTTTCAATTTGGTAAATAAGATCAAGAAAGAAATTTTAGGTTAGGGATGACAAAAATAAATAAAACTGAGATCAATATGTCAGTGAAAAATTAGGCATGATACGAAGGAATTCAACTGCTGTTGAATTATATATGACCGCAAATTCGTATATTTTTGTAAAGAGATTTTTCGTCACTGATATTATGGACAAACAACTCTAGAAGAATTAGGAGGCCACCAAGATCGAACTAGTGATAATATCTTAAGAATTTATGCTCAAATTAGACCTCTTTTTTTCGCTTTTAAACATGTTCTAATAATTCAATCGTTGAAGCAAAAATAAACAAACCAAAATGCCCTACCTCCTCGGCCTTTCATCGCTCCATTTTTCAATGCTTTTTGACCAAGTGGTCCTGGTCTTCCAAACGTTTTTCCATCGTCTTTAGGGCCCCAGCAGTTACTATAGATATCTACGTACTGTGGTTTGAAGCTAAGGGCATGAGATTCAAGCAAGTCTGTAGCTGTTCCATCGAGCATTCTCACTCCTCCAAGACTAACATTCGGCGCGACTCCGACACCACATATTTCGTTATCTGCTTGAGCGCCAACTTCCCCTCCACATTTTGTTCCATGAGCGTTGTATGGGTCTGAATCGTTGGGAAATGGGTCATCGTCCTTGCTGTTGAGATCGATGCTGGCTTTGGGGTCGTAGTTTCGTTTTAGATCAGGATGAGTATGGTCTAGACCATCGTCTAAGATACTGACAACAACTCCTTTGCCAGTGTACCCTCTCTTCCATACAGGTAGTACGCCAATGTCATTACCTTTGGGAATACCAAATTGGCCGTGATTTTTAAGATACCACTGCTGAGGGAAGGACGGATCGTTGAAATATCTCTTGTCTCGTTCTTGTTCGCTCGCTTCTAACGCATCGAAAAAGTCTCGTTTCACTCGTTCGAGGATCCGTTGTTGCTGAGCCCATTTGACTCTTGGGTGAGCGATCAGCCGTTTCGTTAGCGTCATCGTACTTCTCTTACTTCGTGTGCCTTTCTCCTCGCGAACAAATTCATAATGTCCTGGTAAAGATCCTATTCTACCAATATTCTTGAACCCATAACTACGAGCGATTTCGTCTACTTCAGAATTATCATCAGAATCGACTTCAACTGCCCAAATATTACTCAAACCCTTTCCGTCTTCTCGGTCGAACGGTCCTAACTCTTCGGCATTTTCTTCTACATCAGATGCCACCAATGTTCCAATTAAACTAGTAAAAATAACCAACGACCATAAAGATAGTCTTATATTCATTTGGGAAGCTAAAAGGACCCAAAGTCCTTGACAACAACACTATTTTCGACGAGCGAGTCTACCCTGCTCTTCTTCGGAATATAAATTTACGAAAGATCAGTAGGTCATCTATATGCATACATTAAACAACCGCTCCGAAGAGCCAATCATAGAAGGGGCAGGTTTTACAGTAGCGGGGGAGTTGCTTAGCAATGTGACGGCATACAGTTCAATATGGAGTGGGATAAACCTATTTGACAGTTGATTTCCGCCTTTTTTGGCGCAGAAAATAAGACTAATTGGGCATACAATAAATTGACTTGAAATATTGATGAAAAACGGTTTTAAATAAGTCCGTTTGTAAAAATTCTTCCTTCGTTTCGCCAGGAGTTCACATAAGTTTAACTACCAAAACTGCTGTGAGAATTTTGCACCAAATTGCATATGGATAGTGAATTAACGGATTTTTGATATTCGTGAATTTTGTTCACAAACACTCACGCCTTCAGTGGCAGACAAAGGAAAGAAAGAATGAATGTGGGACAGGTGAAAAAAAGAGAAAATTTGATAGTATTTTTCAAAGTGAGTATGAGAAACGGTATTCCTTTGGGAAATCCTCATAATTTATGACTGGAGACAGTATATCTTTTTCAGCAAAATAACTAGACAACATCAAATGAATTGGAAATCATAAAGAAATAATTCCTATTTGATCTATTTTAAATAGACTTCAGCGAATTTAACTCTAGCATGAATGAAAAACACTGAGAAGCCTTACTTAGCTGCTCTTTACTTAATTATATTTAGCATATTGGGCTGCCTTAAGCCAAAGAGAACAGGTGAAACTAAAGCTCAAATACAAATCGATAAACAATCAGGTCAAATGGAATTTAAAAATCGATTCGACTAAGATTTGACCAATAATTATACATCTGATCTGATGTATGGAGGAAAGAAAATGGGAAGTTTAAGGGGAAAAACATATTTATATTACTATCAGAATAAAAATCTAAAGATAAAACAGACTTCGGTGGACACCAAGCAAAATGTAAATCCTTCGTATATTTAAAAAAAAAAGGTGGATAAGTAAAGCAGTTATTATCAAAGAACGAGAAAAATCCAAATTACGTACTGCGACTAGAAATTAGAAGTAAAATGATGAAGAAAAAATTAGGAATAAATGAAGAAAATAAGGACATCTCTTTTGCTACATCATCCGAACATGGCCGCCGCGTCTTTCGTTATTTCATCATTTGGGAATGATTGAAAACCAGCTATTGGTGTACTATAAATCCAGTTTTATATTTATGACGACAGCTATATAGAAATGCTTCACCCACATAAGTTAGTGTCCGGATAAAATGACTGTATGGGTGGGTGTCACACGACGTCAACGGAACCGAAATTCATTCATTTACTCCTTTAAATATATATTGTGACCTCGATATTTTCTTCTTGTATATAAGTTAATTCTATGAAACGTTGAAACATTTTGAAACACCCGGGGTTTTTGTTACGAGGGAAATATCTAGACCGTTGGAGCTGTGAAGCCCATTCACCTGTACGACTTTATTGGAGATATGAAGCTGCGAAACTGGATTGCCCCTGAATACAAATGAAGAAACAAGAATAACAAATTAAAGCCATTGAAGTCTTCTGACTGATAAAAGGGACCTTTTTTTATTTGAACCATGCTTTTGATCTACCTTAATGAACTTTTTTACCGGCTTTGATGTATTTTCAATAGGATTCTCAGTCGAAAAGTGAAATGAGTTCTCAATCGATGGACAAACAACAGAATGAGCATGCAGAATGAGCATGCAGAATGAAACCAAGTAAAAATTAAAATTCCTCAAGAATTTCAACATTCGAAAATACTATCGTTTCATTTTGAACGTTTCTTTTTAGTCGTGAATACGCGAAGATAGAAACGTATGATTTTAGATACCCGAGTCAATAACATTTGAGCTATGCTCTTATCGGTTTGTTTGCTTTTCAGTATTAGTGATAACGGTATCCTAATTCACATGCGCAAGGTTGATGTCTTAAGAGTTTTTGTGTGAGAATCAATCATGGAAGTGAAATTGGAAAATGCATGTCATACAGGAAATATAATAAAGTAATCAGGCAAGCAAAGAACAGCTGTTACTCAAATGAGGGCATACACAATCCCGTTACTACAGGAGACTTATCTAGCGTTCAACCTCGCGAGAGTGAAGGAGGGAGGGGTGACTTTTAGGAGTTAAGGGGACCACTAAAATGCTTAAGTAAAGTCTATAGCTTTCATAACGTTAACAAATAATTTATTGTCAATTCAATATTAGTTTCTTGAAGTTAGAACTGTTAAACAATTCAAGTTATTATGATAATGCTTTATGTAAATTCCCAGACATCTTCTCTAAAGATGCTATAATATTTCTTAAATAACTACTTTTCTAAGATGGTTGATAGGGTTGGATCCAGGGGGGGGGGGGGGGGGGGAGATCTTTTAGGGGTCAAACCATTTCACATAGTGTTCTGTGTTTTACGATGATGACAATTCCGTTATGAATCCCATTTGACCCCATGTTACATTTATTTAGTTCAATATCTTGATTCCTCTATATTTTATATTTCTCAGTCCGTAATCGGCTTGGTCCTAGTAGAGATTTCCGATTTAGCGGATTAGCGACAGTATATTCCACGCTCATTAATCCACCCGGAATATAGCCTGAGTATCAGGTCTTCCGAGGGGGAGGGGGAGAGAAGGGAAGGAAGCCGGCTCTCTCTTTCCCCTCTCCCGGAGAGCCTGATACTCATGCTACTCAGAATATAGGTTAACTCAGTAAATGTTTTGTTTTCTATTGCTTAACGAGCACTATTTTTTTACTTAATATTCTGAACTGGTACTGTTTTATATGACCTTTTTGAACTAAAATATGGTTTGTTGATATGAGTACACAATCAGTCTATACTCAACAAACAAATAAACAAATTATTTTTGCTGACGAACATGTATTATATCAACTAAAATTGTTAAGGCCGATTTACACGGTACAATGTTTGCAGATTGCATGCGACACTCGTAAGCAAACGTTGTACCGTGTAAATCGGCCTTCATACTTCAGTGTTCTCAAATCTACAATGAAAAATCCAAGTTACACTTGTAAGCAAAGTCTTTGGAAAGAAAGAGGTTGACGAAACGTTATCAAAGTTTCTCGAATATTCCACAAATTGTATCGTTAGGGGGAAATCAGTCTGTAAAGAAACGAGTTGATATTCTCTTTCCTACAGTCCTCTAAGAATTAGTCTCCTTCGATTTGCAAGAAATCCACAGGTTGCTACTACGATGGGTTGGAACGGTCTCATGTGACGAAAGATGTCTGAGGAAGCCGAATATACTTTAAGAGAACCAATAGTGTGCTCCACTCGGATACGAAGTGATCTCAGGGCCCTGTTAGCATCTCGCTGTCTTCTGTTGTGGGCAATACGTCTTGGTGTAATGAGAGGAGGGCGGTTAGCATATCCCCCATCAGCAAGCAGCCTTGCTCGTTGTGGAAGATTTCTTATTCTCCTGTGTCCTATAGCAGGAAGTCGTCTGAATGTTTCTGCATCGTTCATACGCCCCGGAAAACTGAAAAATGTATGCATTTATCTTTCAGTAGTAAACAAATGTGTCAGGGTAAATCATATCGTTATGACCATCATAATCATTCATTCATTCACTCATCCATCCATCCATCCATCCATCCATCCATCCATCCATCCATCCATCCATCCATCCATCCACCCACCCACCCACCCACCCATCCACCCATCCACCCATCCACCCACCCATCCATCCACCCATCCATCCATCCATCCATCCATCCATCCATCCATCCATCCATCCATCCATCCATCCATCCATCCATCCATCCATTCATTACTATCTTAAACCTAGACAAGTCTACAAACTTACCCAGCTACAAGTAGTACTATCAATCCGTCTGCATCGATTACTATTTGCGTACTTATAAAGTGGTATTTCTTGTCGCCTCTATAAAACTCTGCTTGTCTTGGGCCAGATGGTCTTTGAATTCTGTGTGTCGTGGCGTCTATCATACCTACAGCGTTTGAAAAATGTGGCAGAGTGTCCAGAAAGTTACTCCAAACCCTTAGAGAGTGCCATGTGATAAAATTTTGATAGCGGACAAACAGAATTGGAACGATATGATAGATTTCTTCAGCAACGGTACTTTTGCTTATTCTAAAGATGAATGCGAGGACGTACAGTTTCGGGTATTGCCTTAGCCACATAACAACCATGAGGACTCTGTTTGTGACGTCAAGTTTGCAAGCTCTTCGTCTATTAGTTGCTGGTACTCGAGGTGTATGTCTTGGAAGAGTAACGTCTACGGCTATTCTTCGTATAATAGCATCAAAGGATTCAGGTGTTTCCCCGGTCATGTACCAAAAAACGCGTGGGTAGCTCCGTACTAAACGATAAATATCGATGCCATTGTTTTGGCGGTGAAGAAGCTGATTACCAAGAAGTCGGGCTAAGAGGTTAAATCTCCCTGTTGGTACTATAGAGACCAGCATAAGAAGTGCTATGAGCAGATTCCCTATAACATGGGTAGGAAATAGAGGAACTAGGCGTGGTGATCTTTGGAGCACAAGTTTTACAACTGTAACCACAGACAACAGCGTCATCACAACAAAGGTTGGGAAAGGAGGAACATCCATTACTTGTTTTGAACTTAATAAATACCTATAAACTTTTACAAAGGCGAAGATATGCAAATAATTTGCTACAACTTGTCAAAGCGTGCGTGCACTTAGAATGTATGCATTATTATTAACATAATTAGGAAACAAAACACAAACACAATTAGGAAACACAAGAAGGTTGATAACATTCACACTTAGCGCACGTGGGCACGTTTGCTAGCAAGGCACTCTTTTCATCATTCGTACAAGAACATTGAACACGATGGAAAACGTGAAAAAACAAAGAAAAGCAAGAAGAAATTATACAGAACTGGAGGATATTCTCATTCTTCAGGCTGTAAATACATGTGGGAGAGAGTGGAAAAGCGTGTTGAGCTACATGAGACGACACGCAGAAGTGATGGGAGAAGCAGGAGACCAGTATTTGGTCGAGGATAAGTCCGCTTGCAAGGCTTTACAAGAGCGCCTAAGAAAACGAGCTTCTAAACTGCTCAACAACGCTCTACTTACAAGGTACAATCAATTATTAAACAGGTGCAAAGTGCTTTCCGTAAGTTAAAAGGATAATAATATGAAATTATTCTTATAGGAATGACGATACCACGTCAACAGACAAAACGCAGCGGGAAACACCATCAACATCAAAAATAATTGATGATGAATACGAGTCTTCTCAATCTAGCAGCGAGGAAAGTGCTAAACAAGAAATTGCAGAAATTTGTAAGGCTATTAATACTAGGGAAACGAAGTATGTGGTTGACGTGGATGACAAAAACCTACAGCATGACGACTCGACAGAAATTCTCAAGAAGATCAACAATAGAAGGGAACTTGAGAAAGAGGAAGATAGGTAATTTGATAATAATTTAATATTTTGTAATAATTTGTGCTCAAATTCTTAGATATGGCTTGTAAAACGTGGTTTTCATGTGTTGTTTTTATCTTAGGAAAAGAACTTCAGTGAAGCCGGAGAACAAGTCTAGCAAAAGACAAAAAGTGACGAGAGAGGATAGACTTGACCGCTTGCTGGATGCAATCCCTGGTGTTCTCGAGTCAGCTCAAACTGCTGCTCGAGAGCATAAGAAAGCTTTGGCAAGCTGGAGGACTATTCATGGTTTGGTGTCTTCTGACGAAGACTAGAATATTTATTTGTCTTTTGTGGCAGTTACGTTTTGTACGTATATATGACATGCTAACATGATATCTGTCTGATGAAGACTAGAATATTTATTTGTCTTAATTGTAGCAATTACGTTTTGTATCTGTCTGATGAAGAATGGAATATTCAGTATTATTGTCTTGTAGCTGACTACAAATTATTAAAATAGTTTTCTTGTCATTAAGTGGAAAGTCAGACTCATTTCTTGGTAGCTACGATTAACATGCAGTGAAGCTCGGGGCCCAGAGATTGAGAGGTCCTTCAGGATAAAGAGGATAGGGATGCTCGTTGACGAGAAATCGGGAAAAAAAATACCCTATATAAATACAAAGACGATTCAGAAGTTAGTTTGATTTAGTTTACGGCACCTATTTAACGGTTTGACTGAATTCACAACGCATCAGCTACACGATGTACCTATTCCGTTAGTATATGCCTATTCCGCCTATAATCCGCTAAATCGGAAATCTCTAGTTCATTTACTGAATTAGTATTAACTTAGAACCCAGAACCATTATAGACTATAGCAAGATGTTCTTCCTGACTTGCCTGATAGTACTAAGATGTGTCTGTCTATCTGTCTGTCTGTCTGTATATGCTCGTCAGAAGATAAATCGATTGAAAGGCGTCGAGTAACCTGCCCCAGGGCCACAACTACTGTTTGAAGATCCACTGTCGTCATCATCATCATTATCACGTGATCTTGAGGGCGTTAACTTGGGTTTAGTGAGCATGCGCGACTCATGTTCAATTTCCTGCGGAGAAGAAAAAGACAAAAGCAACCGCAATAAGTACGACTTCAAGAGTGCTTGACAGTTTAGTCGAACGTACAGTTCTGAATACAAACGTTTTCAGAATAAGATAAGGGAAGGGCATTTTGTCTGAAATGGGGAAAATAACGCCCAAACAAAAGTTTTATCAGTTTTCTTTTTCAGAGCCAGCTGAGCAGAATATTAAGGTTTTTTCGTTTACTTTCGTTCATTAGAGAGTTTTAGATTGACTTTTTTTCCTCCCCACAAACGGCAAACGTGACCACGTTTTCATAGTTTTCGTGTATTTTACTTTACCTTTTACAAACCTTCTCACCAAGCGCAAATACTCTTTTGTTTTTCTACTACTTGGACTTTTTTGCGATTCTTTTTCAGTAATTTAAAAGAATTTTTTACTGGTCGACTGACGTTTCACGTTTGCCGTGAACGTAAATCTAAAACTCTCTATTGATAGATTTCTTCCGCGGCTGGGCAAATGTAATTCAATCAATCAAGCCCTATTCCTGTCTCATTCATATTCCATTCGGGTTTTATCTTGTAAGACTACTTCAGTCGCGCCACATATTGGTCACTGACAAAACACAACGGTTCTCACTAAAACCAAGTCTCCGGTACTTGAGTACAGGAGTCTTAAAAAAACAAACAGAATGGCTATCAATCTAAATGCAACAGACTGGCTTTTGACAGCTCGAGCAAGTGTGACCAAGTGCAAACTAAATTACATGAAAATGACGAAGCCTTGAAAGCAATGAGAATGATATTCAATAGTGCTCGCTAGTGTACATCCTGTTCGAGAAAAAATTCCGGTTTTCTTGATCAAAGTCTGATCGTAAACGGATACACTTTGTACAAAAGAAATTAAAAGACTAGAAGGGATGTACACGTCCTGAATAAGCAAATACAGTCTAATAATTCAATGTAGAATGTTCACCTTCTTGTTCTTTTTTGAATTGATTTATGATGGCTCAGCAGATGGGGAGGATAGAATATTCTAGTTTTTCGATGACTTATTAATATAATATTGAAGAAGAGACAATATAGCGTGGTTGGCTATGATGTTGATAACAATAAATACAATATAGAACCAATTTGACTATTAAAGTTACTAGAAAGGAAGAACAAAAAAATCTTAGGACAAAGAAAAAAAGGAAAGCAATTTCTCTTTTTGTGCTAAATATTTTTTCAATTCCCTTATCAAATGTGATCACCGATGCTATTAACACCATACAATTTCTTTTCTTGACTTTATGATAAGGGGAAGTATATGTTCTGGAAAAAGGTGTGATCTTTATCAGTGACAACTTCCATTATCGCAACACTGATCGACTTACAAAAGGCAAGAGATTCCGGCGTCTGAGGGGGCAGGGAAATAAAAAACTTCAACGAACTGGGGTCATTATTATGTGAAGTGTGACAAGGAAACGTTATAGCAGAATAATGTTACCAAATATGTTTTATACCGTTCGAAACACATATTGTTTGAATAAATGAAGAGATGGATAAAAAAATAAATAAATAGAATCGTGGAAAACGTTTGCTTCAGAACTCCTTGAAATAATTACGGAAGCGGGTAGATGCACTATATTCTACAACGATGTCAGTAGCTTTATTATCATGCTCAATTCCAAATTTAGAAGCCTAATCGGTTTTCTGCACTCAAATGGCTTTTTTTCTACCGCTGTACTTGCACATTTCAATAGGTGTCAGGTGTCAGGTGTCAGGTGATCTATTGTTGCGTAGCCACAGGCTTCAACAAATTGTATGTGCATCGTTGTTCATGAATATCAAAATGTGAGGACAGCTAAAAACGATAACGCTGTCATAACTAATCACACCAAATTCTAAATACACGGTACGATTTTTCCTCGCGATTGTTGCGTGCAACATGTTGACGACACGAAATGCTTCATATAAATAGACCGAAACAGAAACTTGCTTATGATGGTAAATGGCAGTTAAAACTTGGAGTAAGCATGCTGCGCGCGATTAGATGGTTCTCCCGATGGCTTTGATAGAAATGGCGGGAAACTAGTGCCAAAATACGCTCACTCGCCCCCTCATCCCCAGATCTATTAAAGCCTCACTACGAACGATACAAAACGGTAGGGTACGTTCTCCAACAGTCATACAAAATCATCTCAACTAACCTGCAGATAAAGTAGATTGTCAAGATTGACCAAATCCAGAAGATCTTGTCTGATCTTACATTCCTTGGTTTCCATGGCTACCCCAGACACACTGGGTCCACGACTTGAACCAGCGTATTTACTAATGTTCTTATAGATTAACACATAGGGAGTGTCCTTGGGAAATCGTTTTGTGATTTCCGAGAAAGTCTCAAACTTCGCGGACGATACTCTACTGTCGTTAAACAAGCACCAAGAATGGTTGTCCGTGCCGACCAAATGAAGTGGCTTTTTACCGCCACTACTTTTATCATTGTTTTCATTGGCTGTGACGTCATCATCCTGGACCACGTGACCCGAGGGCCTCGCGTAACAGTAGTAGTGCCCGCTCTCGGACGACACCCCAGAATGCACCACAACGGACGTTAGCGCGTACATAGTTTCTGAGGGAAAGTTCTCTAGCGGTAGCGCACTAGAGGCACTATCAGCTACCATTGGTGCGCTAGGAGGAGCGCAATCGAAATCTTGTTTAGTGCACTTACTAGGCGGTGCTTCCATTTTTTCATCGTTCAGGCATTTATCTATAGGGGGTGTATGGCGCTCTTCCAGTACAGGAGAGCCCCGTTTGGCTTCCTCTTCCTTGACTCGGATGATATTATTCGACAGTTTTAATTTTAATGGATATGTAACACTCTGTAGGATCTTTGATCTCTGGTGTGTCGTCACATTGTAAGAGAACCTTTTCAGATTCAACACAAGGAATCTCGGAGCCTTAGAGATAACGACACTGCGCTCGGCTACTTGCAAGCTTTGGCACTGTTCACAGTGATACTGGTTTGACCCTTCAAGAATTTCGGGTTCAAAGAAATACCCAAGCATTTCTTCCAAGGATATACTAGGATCTTCAGCTCCTATCCCATAGGTAGACACCTTGCTCTGAGATCCAGAGCTCTTTGGCAGTGTATAGTTATTGGTCGGAGAACTGGGCCCTGACTCTGAACTAGACTCGCTTTCGCCTTTGCTATTGGATGAGATTGATGGTACCGATGGGCGTTGGCCGATATCTCCCCCCTTTAGACTCCTATCGGAGCTAGGTATGTTGGCGTTTTCTGCTGGTTGGTCGACAAGAGGTTTACCTGGTCCGTTAGATAAGTCTCGATCCACCCAAGTGCTGTTTTGAGGAAAGGCTAGAGGTAAATCAATGAAGACTTCTTCACGGTATGACACATAGTTACAGCGTCTACATCGATGACACACCAGTAGTTTTCCTTCAAACGTGTCCTCGATAATGTTACTATGCAGTTGCCTATGAGGGATTTTCTCTTTGAGTTCAGTTAAATTCGAGACAACCTTGTCTTCTTCTTCGATTCTGTCCAGAAGGTACTTGAGGAATTCTGAACAATCTTGTTGGGACCCGGGGGTGAACCATGGGGGACGAGCCACATGATGGAACTTGGACGGGGAAAATGCGGCACGCTGTGAAAAAAAGCCACGACATGAGTCAGGCTTCCTGTGACATTTCTAGGGGAAGATGCTATTTTTAATTGAGATACTAGTGGTGAATATGGTGAAATGTTTATAAGAGTATTATGGGAGTGGAATGAATGATAAATACCCTAGCCTCAATATATGTGCACTTGCCTGTGACATTTTGAGAAATACGAACAGTTCCTGCAGCCGATAAATGACCTTTTCAAAAGCTCTGGTAGTATTCCTTTCCATGAGTAAGCATTTAAACCTAGCATTTAAAAAAACTCATTTAGTAATTTCCTTGTTGTATACTCAGGGACACTTTCAGAGACTCAAGATCAGGCTAATACATTCCAAATAAAGCTTCCAAGATTTTGAAATAAAGACTTTGCCCCATCAAGTGATGGTAGCCATGACAGGAGGCACAAAAATAGAGCATTTTTTTACCCTGGGAAACTGAATTCTTTCTCATGTAAATCAGATTAGGCCAGATTCAATTATTCCTGCCCTCCAGTCATGGCTGCCATCATGTGAGGGTGCAAAGCATCTATACTCTAAATATTGCATGCTTGATGTCCCTGACCCTACCCTAGACAGATTTGTTACCATTGTATGTACTTACTCATCCAGCATGTACAAAGCCTGTATAATACTGTTCATATAACAGGTATTACCCAGGTTGACCAGTCCTGTTCTTCCTGTTTCTGACTTGGGCGTCATTCTGGACGGTGGTATCTGGTTGAATGCTTGCGCAGACCATGCAGCCTGGGCCAGCCACTTCTTGATCATGGCTTCAGATGGCTTGGTGAAGTCCTAATAGGAATCAAAAATGAAATGGGAAAAATGAAAGAAAGATAATTATTTTTTAGGATGACATTTAGATGGGCAAGATTAATATGGATGGATGGATGGATGGATGGATGGATGGATGCATCGGTGGTTGGATGGGTGGATGGATAGCTTGACAGACAGATAGGTGATGGAAAGAAGGATGACAGAATAGATTGCTGGATGGATGGATGGTAGGATGAATGGATATATGGACAGACAGACAGATGAATGAAGAGGATGAGATGGATGGATGGTTGGATGAATGGAAGGAGGGATTGTTGGATGAATAGTTCCTATTAATAGGTTTGCCATGCTACCCCCCTCCCCCCCCCCCCCCTCACCCCCACACACAAACAAGGAACTTAAAATCAACACAATAAAGATGGGCTTTAGCTAGCTTCATACGATTACAATATAAGACAGAATACCTGTAGACTATCCAACACAGGCCCATAGAGCTCTGGAAAGCCAGAATGCTGATACATCAAAATGTGCATCAACTCAGCTAATGTCTGTAGACATGCCTTTGATGATGCAGTGTTTTCTTTCTTCAGCGTTTTAACCAAATCTGGGACATTTTCTACAATCTAAAATGATAGGGAACAGTGTTAGAGCACCACAGCTTTGTTAGTGTATATACACTATTATATGTTTATCTTCTCATCTTATTATCTTCATTTACAATTTGCTTCAATTTTGCTTACGAAATTCTTAGTTTACCGAGTCCAATCCATGGGCCTTGGGAAAACAAGAATATAATTACAATACGAGGTATTATAAAAAAATCAAAAACAAAATCAAGTAATCATGAGAGTCTTTCTAATGCTGTGTGCAGCTCCAAAAAGAGCGATCTTCTGTACTTCTGTGATAGAGATGTCCCCTTTTAAATGGTTGACATATTGTTCTAGTCCTTTGTGAATTAACCCTAGTGCCCCAATGACAATAGGTATGGTTTTTGTTTCCATACCCCACATTTTTTAAATTTCTATTTCTAGATCTTTGTACTCTGATTATTATGATTATGATTATGATTATGATTATCTTAGTTCTTCAGAAAAGTGATACGCAATAGACCTCTTCGGCTCTGACGTAATGCTTTCCCATTTCAGACCACGTGTCATTCCATAGAGTATCATTTCTTTGTTTAAGGTTTGCGTCGGTTGCACATCATTGAGAAGACACATGAATATGGATACAACTCAAACAAAGAATATTATTCTCAAGGGAATGACACGTGGCCTGAAATGGGACAACATTACGCTGAGCTGAGGAGGTCTATTATGACTAGGTTTTTTCAACCTTCTTACCAAATGAAATGCTTGTGGAGAATGCTTGAAGCTCAGGAGCATGTGTGATAATACTCCCATAGTACTGTCTCTGACCATTGGAAATAACAGTCTACTAAAAACCTGTAATGAAATAAAGTGAAGACATCAGGGAAGATCCCAGGAAATTCTTTGACCTCCTAAATAATATATTGTATAATATAAGGTTTTGCCTATCTGTAACTACACATTAATGTCTGTTGTCTGCCTGCCTGTCTCAGTGCTGTCTGTCTGTCTCATTGTTGCTTTGATTGCTTGTAAGTCTGTCAATCTTATTGTCATTGGACATCTTTCTCTATCTGTGTGAAGGGTTCTTAAAGATTATTCCATTTTTCACTCATTGAAAGATTATTTTTTTAAATTCCAAATTTGATTACAAAATTCTTTAAAAAAGACAGAAATGGTACATAAAAATTATATTTACCAGTTACAGTTAAAAAATTGATTTTAAAACTGTATGTTTGTTAGATATTTTAATGACAACATAGAATTTGATTTAGTGGTTATAGTCAAGATGATACATGTATTTTTCTAATAATTTCATAGCCCATCTACTTTTGGTTAGTTTATGCATCATCACCCTTACTTGTTTCACTGTTTTTACTACATTATTAAATACCTCAGCCTCAAACAAGTCTAGGCTGATGACCACAACCTCAAGATAGAATCTATACTAATAAATGTTCATAGAGAAAATCAATTAGGCATTCTGTTATACAATGTATTTTGTGTTAATTCAATCAAAATTTTTTTTTGTCTATTTCAAAATTAAATTGATGTATAATATATAATAGATAATATAATTAATTGTCTGTACATAAATTGGGTTCTATTTTGTCTTTTTAAAATATTTTCCTTATTTTCTATTTTACCTGAGGTAGTTTTTCAAGAGTGACTTGAATTAGGATATTGTGTTTTTTAGCCATAGCGAGAGCCCGTAAAAAGCATATTATCCACTGATCAACTCGTCTTCCCCCAGGCCAAGACAGCCAGCTAATCATACGAGTTAAAGCTAACGCAAGGTTCTCATCAGACACTGATGGACTGCAAGCCACCATTTTAGTGGAACTGTCAATCACTTCTGGGGTAAAAAACTGCACAACTGATGCAACAGCAACAGATGGGTTTGGTCCATGGGAGGAAATAATTTTGAATAACTCAGTTAAAATAGGTAAAATGTAATTTTGATTCTTCATCAGTACACGATTCATCAAGGCTGCAACGAATCCAGCATTTCTTATACAAGTTTTCAATTCCTCTTTCGAGGATTTTGGTAAATCTGTTTTGGCAAGACAATACAGTAATGAAAAGCACGTTTGGACAAGATGGTCCCCAACTGGCCAGCAATGGTTATATTCTATAAGAAGACGACAAACTGACGCACAGAAGTCTATATCAGACTTCTGGCTAATCCAAATATTAGCACGATGACGAACTATTGTGTAGAGTGAAAATATTTGAGTCGTATGTTGGAGCAGTTCAAACGATGTTCTGATGTAATTCACCGATGCAACGCTCATTTCTTGACTGTTTTCCACATAGCTCAATAAATATTCCTCCGTAAAAAATCTCTGGAAGACTTCTTTGTGGTGTTTTGCCCACGAAGTAAGGATTAATTTTCCGCTGTCATTCAAAAAAACTGTGTTTTCTTTGGCCATCCATTGAGAACTAATCTCAAAGATGGATTTACACTGCTCTTCCGGTATCTCGTTTGCTGATTTAGACACGAGTTGTTGTATCAGTATCTTTTTTACGTCTTCTGGATGGTCTGAAGCCACTATTCCTTTAAGTATTTGGTCCATATTTAAAGATCTTGAGTTAAAAACCCATTTTTTTCGCTGATAAAACAAGACGTACAGTCAATCTTCCTAAACTTGTCTTTTTCCGTGATACCCGGATGAAGCGCAAAATCATCCTAAGGGGGTAGGAGACGGGATTTTTTTTTCTTGAACTTTTCTAAATTTCCTGCATGCTTTCAATATTTTTAAGAAACGCAGGAAAACGCTCATTAAAGACATAAGAGAGATCTTTTTTCCTTTTTTCCAAAAAAAGAGGAACAAAAAAAAAAAAGAGAAACAAACCACAAACCAGTACATAATAAAACTAAAAGCTTTATTTTACAATGCATAGAAAGGTTATGTACATTTTATTCTACAATTTTACTCAAATATGAAATAATATTTTAAAAATATCATTTTTTTGGTGGGGCCCCGTTTTTTGGGAAATATGATCAATTACTGAAATAACACAGGAAGCCCAAATCCAGTGTTTTTGTTACGAGTCGAGGTGCTGTTAGTCGGAGAATGGCAGTTTTACCCCTGGGCCGGGTTGTTCAAAGCTGGATTAACGCTAATCCAGGATTAACTCTATAGGTCTTATTAGAGTTAACCAAGGATTAGTACTAATCAGGCTTTGAACAACTGGGCCCTGAAGACAAGTTTACCAAAATTCAGTTGGCTGGCAGTCTTAATACCTTCCCCACCCTCATGAGCTCATCCCCATTTATTGTCTCAGTCACTAACTATGCCCAAGAAGTACTAGCATAAGATTCTAGGATCTCGCTTTTACTACAATTACGTATGTATATACAATGTGCCTTATGAGTTCTGGATCGAAAACATAAAATAGCTTTGAGCATATTTTGCATCATATTTCAAAAGGATCGCGCATGCGCGCGCTTTTAAATATATATCGAAATATATCGTCCACTTTTTTATTATCAATCTAAAATAGATTTCATTTGTGAGAGAAATCACGTCATGCAAGGTCATAAAAATCTCCTGCTAACTATTGTCCCGAAAATTCAAGTTAAAGATCCAAAATCTCGTACATCGTGCAAACCTAAAATACAATAGAATTAAAAGTGTCCTCTGTTATGTAGTTTGGGCTACCTGTGGTGGTCACGTGATTGCGGTGTGTGACCACATGGCGGGGAGCAACGTATGTAAAACGTTTTAGTTATAATAAAATAAGTTGGATAACACCACGATTACCGTTGAACCCTTAAACATAACATTGGCGACGAGGAGCGGAGTAATCGATTGGTAGAAATGAACGAAAAAGCGACGGCAAGTGCCGAAAATCAACCTGGAATAAACAGTCTTGGCCCAGCAATGGCGAGTTGTTTTGGAAGAATGAACGAGTTCAATCCCGACAACGAAGATTGGTTGACGTATGTGGAGCGGTTGGAAATGTTTTTCATAGTCAATAATGTCCCAGAGGGCAAAAAAGTCGCAAGTTTAGTTACCTTAATGGGAGGTAAGATGTATTCGTTGTTAAAGAATTTAACAGCCCCAACCAAGCCAACCGAGAAGTCCTATAAAGAAATAGTGGAAATCATGGCGAGACACTTGACGCCCAAACCCATTGTCACTGCTGAGAGGTATAAGTTTCACAAGTATGAGCAAGAGGAAGGCCAGTCTGTAAGAGATTTTCTAGCTAAGATTCAGAAACTAGCAGAAACTTGTGCTTTTGGAGCGTTTCGTGACGAAGCCCTGCGAGACAAGTTAGTTTGTGGTCTGAGAGACAGGTCCATCAAAAGGAAATTGCTGGGCGAAGAAGATTTACCTCTCAAGAAAGCCATAGAAATTGCTGTGGGAATGGAATTGGCAAATAAAGAAATGAATCAATTTCGCACTGAATCATCCCCAGTAAATTATATCCAAAGGGAAGAGTGTTTTCGATGTGGAAGAAGTAACCATTCCCCAGAGAAATGCGTTTTCAAAGATGCAGAATGTCATGCCTGCAAAAGAAAGGGGCACATTAAGCCAAAATGCCCTGAAAGAGGCAAGAAGGGAACAAGAGTCAAAACACAAGATCTGAGGAAGCCAGTGGAGTTGAAAAAGAAGAAGAAAAAAAATTCTAGGATCAAGTTGGTTGGCCACCAAGAACAAAGTAGTGAGTCTAGTGAGTCTGAAAGTGGTGATAGTGACCAATATAATCCCAATGAACGGCTCATGTGGAACCTCAGTCTAGATAAAACCAGAAAACCTGATGCAATTATGGTCCCAATTACTATCAATGACACTCCCTGCGAGCTAGAATTAGACACGGGAGCTGCAGTAATCATTACTAGAGGTAAGGGAACAGCATTAATGGGGAGAGACTGGCTGGCAAAAGTGAGATTAAACTGGGAAGAGATAAGTAATATCTATCGAGTCAATTGTCCAAAGCCTACATTAGCTGATTTAAAGAAACAGTACCCAACCTTGTTTGATGGGAAACTGGGCACCATCAAAGGAGTTACTGCCAAACTCCAATTGAAAGAAAAGGCAACACCTCAATACTTCAAGCCACGCCCCGTACCCTATGCTCTCAAGGATAAGGTGGCTGAAGAGCTAAGGCGGTTAGAAGAAGAGGGAGTTCTGAAGAAAGTTGAAAGTTCTGACTGGGCTACACCAATAGTACCAGTATTGAAACCTGATGGTTCAGTCAGAATTGTGGAGATTTTAAGGTAACATTAAACCCATACCTGGATGTACCTGAATACCCAATGCCTACCCCTGAAGAACTGTTTACTAAGTTGAATGGGGGTGAGCTTTTCACAAAGCTAGACCTCAGTAATGCCTATCAGCAGGTTCTTTTACATGAAGAATCACAGCCCTATGTGACAATCACTACTCACTTAGGACTGTACCGATACACAAGGCTTCCTTTTGGCGTAGCAGCGGCACCGGCATTATTTCAACAGATCATGATAAGCTACTAGATGGTTTGAGTCACACTGGAGGGATCCTAGATGACTTGATAGTCACAGGAGAGAACACTCCCCAGCATACAAAAAATTTGCATGCAGCTCTGAAAAGAATGGAATCACGTGGAGTGAAACTGAAGACATCCAAGTGTAGTATCATGCAGCCCAAGATCGAGTATTTTGCTTTCGTAGTTGACAGAGAGGGAATCCACCCCTCGCCAGAAAAGGTACGAGCGGTGCAGAGGGTGCCAGAACCTAAGAACAAAACTGAACTGCAATCTTTTTTAGGATTAGTTAATTATTACAGAAAGTTTATTCCTAACATGTCCTCGCTGTCAGCCCCACTCAACCAGCTGTTGGCTAAGGATGTTCCCTGGGTTTGGAGTGAGGAATGCCTGCAAGCTTTTCAAGCCTTAAAGGACACGTTAACGTCATCCAAAGTGTTAGTCCATTACAACCCAGCACTGGAAGTACAATTAGCAGCAGATGCCTCTCCTTTTGGCCTAGGGGCGGTGATTTCTCATGTCAGTCAAGAAGGTGTGGAACGTCCAATTGCTTACGCCTCTAGAGCATTAACATCGGCAGAAAGGAACTATTCAGTGATAGAGAAGGAAGCCTTGGCCATAATCTTTGGCATAAGGAAGTTCCAACAGTTCTTGTATGGGCGTAGGTTCACACTTGTGACCGACCACCAACCCCTCACATTATTGTTCGGTCCAAAAAAGGGAATCCCAGCTATTGCAGCATCAAGATTACAGCGATGGGCAATACAACTGTCAGCCTATCAATATGATATCAAGTATAGGTCCTCCAAAAAGAATGCAAACGCCGATGCATTGTCAAGGCTGCCAGAAACAGAGTCAACCGAACTGGATTTCGAATTCGATGAAGCTGGAGCAGTCAACAAAGTACAGATTGAAAGAGTACCAATTGATGTCAACCTCCTACGCACAGAAACAGCTAGGGACCCTCTACTATCCCGAGTCCTGTATTGGACATTGCATGGATGGCCAGAGAAACATGAAGTGCCAGACAATCTGAAAAGTTATTTCACCAAGATAGAGGAGCTCAGTGTAGAAGATGGATGCCTGTTGCGCGGGACACGGGTGGTGATACCAGCAAAATGCAGAGATCGGGTGTTAGCTGAATTACACTTGAACCACCCAGGAATTGTACGCATGAAAGCTTTGGCCCGGATACATGTTTGGTGGCCAGGCCTAGAAACAGACATTGAACACCTAGTTCGAAGTTGTGAGCAGTGTCAAAGCTCAAATAGTAGGGCACCAACTACCGCAGATAATCCCTGGATATGGCCCCATAAACCCTGGCAGCGACTTCACATTGATTATTGTGGTCCATTTCTTGGGGAGTCCTTCCTGATTGTGATTGATGCTAAAAGTAAATGGTTAGAGGTCCTACGTATGTCTAGCACTACTGCTGAAGCAACCATTGCTGCAATGCGTATGGTGTTTGCAACACATGGTTTACCTGAAGAACTAGTTTCAGACAACGGTCCACAGTTTATTGCTCAAGAATTCAAGGAGTTTCTGAAATGTAACAAGATCAAACACATCTTAAGTGCCCCATACCATCCCGCCTCTAATGGGGAAGCGGAAAGAGCGGTTCGAACCTTTAAACAAGCAATGAAAACTGTTAGAAAGGAGCCAGGAACACTAAATCAGAAGATAGCCTCTTTTCTTTTGAGTTACCGAACCACACCCCACACGGCTACTGGATATACCCCAGCTGAACTGCTAATGGGTAGGCGTATACGCACTAGACTAGATGTGCTACACCCTGACATGGCAAAGAAGGTTGCAAGGCCACAAAAAGGGCTTTGCAGTACAACACCAAAAAGACATTTTAGCGTTGGAGATCCAGTTTTAGTTCAAGATTACCGATCTAATACTAAGGAATCCTGGAGTCAAGGCGTTGTCCTGACCAAGCTAGGCCCAGTAACCTATCAAGTCCAAGTGGGAGAGTTCATTTGGAAACGCCACATTGACCAACTTAAGGAATTTGCAGAAAATGTGTGGCCACCCAGGAGAGAAGAGTTCCCGGAGACGTTGGGAAACTCTTTGTCACCTGTACCTCAAAGGGATGTCAACCCATCTGTACCACAGGGGGATGTAAACTCACCAACACAACAGCTGCCAGTACCCCAAAGAGATAGAGCTCTGCCAATCTCACCTATACCAGTCCAACCTGAAGCGAAAGGGCAGACCCTCCAAGAAAATCCCTCAGAGGTGATATCAACAAGAGATGCAGCAGGGAAACCAAGTCCTAAACCACCTTCATCAGGTCGACGTTACCCACTACGAGCGAGGAAACCACCTCAGCGTTTGATCAAAGAGTCATAGGAACATTTGACATTATGATTTAATTTGTTTATATTATTGGAACAGTTGTTGATTGTTTAGAACATTGAATTTCATAAGGAAGGAAGGAGTGTTATGTAGTTTGGGCTACCTGTGGTGGTCACGTGATTGCGGTGTGTGACCACATGGCGGGGAGCAACGTATGTAAAACGTTTTAGTTATAATAAAATAAGTTGGATAACACCACGATTACCGTTGAACCCTTAAACATAACATCCTCGATTATCGAAGTACTGGTATTTATAATTTTGTAAAACCAAAAACTTCATTGAAAATTGACTCGAACTTGAGTTTTTGTCCTTTTTATGTGATAAGTCGCATAATATTACCAGCATTTAATCACTTAACTATCATCCATTCATTATCCTCTCTCTCTTATATTACCTTTACATCATACTTGACCGCATGGCCATTATGCAGGAAAATAAGTCCTAGAGATTTTTCCTCTGGTAGTGCATGGATAAGGCACATATTTATCCCTAGACTAGAGGAACTTCATGGTGTATGTTTTCTGGAATGGCAGCTTTGAACCATCGCGGGATGGTAACAATGAGAGGAGGGTCTGCAGGAGGCCAATCGAATATAGTCTTTCCTGAATTCTGTCTTACGTAAATCAGATTAAACCAGATTCAATTATCCCTGCCTCCGGTCATGGCTGCCATCACGTGATGGTGCGCGAAAAGCCTCTATATGCAAAAGCAAAAGCTGGAAAGATGTGTTGACTTTGGTAATGAGATAGATGCCATTTTTGCAATTTCTTCATCCCTGACTATAACTAATTGTGACTGCACTTACTAATTTTCCCGCCAAAATCGAATCACGTGACATAAACATCCCTTGCTTCTTTATATACATTCCTATTTTATATATGTATATGTACAAACACATGAACAATAAATAGAGCAGGTTTTGTATAAGCGGGAAACACTGGGAACCATGACACCCAAATGGCTTCCGTAATCAGACACTACTATTGATTGAAAACAATCATTTCGCTCTTTGATTGGTTTAGAGACAGCCGTTTAACACCATTTAAGGATTGAATGTTGCAGTTATTCATGACTACGACTGTTTTCTGCTCATTAAAAACTGTTCGTTTTGATAATTAGTTTCATAATTACTAATAATTATTAATGATAGTTAATAATTATTCGTAGTAAATTGATTTAATAAAGGATTTCTAAAACACGGCTAATATAACCGACAAAGCTGATAATTCGATGCTGACTGCCAAAACTTTCTCGGATGCAAAATATTTTGTAATAAAGGTTGTGTGTGCAATCTCTTATCTAGAGCCTGCGCTCCTCCCGGTCAGCAATTTTCATTTCCCGTTGCTGACTTGGAGGACTGCAGGCTCCGGGTTGCGTGCGCATCCAAACTTTAAGAAGACAGAAGTAGTTTCCTATCCTATCCGGCCCAAAACAATTCGGTGCAGGAGTAAAAGTTTGGAGAACGAAAAGCGCACCCTGAAGAAAAAGGCCTATTGATCTATAATTTAACAGATCTCATACCTACGATAATATATGATTTCGTATATTAACTCTATCTTCACAACAAGTCGATCGATCGTCGCACAATATTTCAACATTTTCGGTCAAAGTATGTCAGCCGATTGTCTTCTTGCTAGTTATATATACCACTATCATCTAAATATACGTAGCACAATGAACTGCACGGCTCGTTGTCGTTTGGCTGTATTAACACCATGTTTTGCTTTACCATTTTTCTTGATTGCCACGTATAGTTCCTTGTTCTGGTTGTTGCTGTTGGATCCACTGTATTCATTTGAAGAAAATGTGTGAAATCCTGATTCTTCGAGCTTTTCTTTGAAAAGACATTCGTCATTTAAGGTTTGCTAAAGAAAACATTAATTAAAGGAAATATTAATATTTTTTGTAGACGACATGCATGGACAAGAGCACAAGTGGAAATGTCACGCTGGATTCCAGCAATATGGCGTCAACTTCAATCAGCTGATAAAAATGTTTGAATCTCATTATCTACTCAGAACGGTGGTCAAACACTGCACTGACCACCACGTGTTGTCAACCAAAAACTTGCAATTCAGCTGATGAACATTCCGCAAGAGGTAGTAGACTCAAATGAAACCCAGCATTTGCTTACAAAATAACAAGGATATAATGAGACATAGATGTGTGATATACTTGCGTGACAAGATGGTGACCAGAGTTGAAGGTGAGGAGGGCGGGGAGCAGGGTAAGAGTACAATCAACGTTTAATTTTAGCAAAACAAAAAACAAACAAAAAATCATGAAAGACTTACTGTTGCATAAAGAATTCCATATGCATTCATTGCTAAGTATTTCTGTGCTAATTGACCTTTAAACCGTACGATACTTTTACCGACTGACTCCATGATTAAATTAGCTGAAAAGAACAAAACGAGACAGCTATAAATAAATTGTACTCCTAGATAATATAAAACATAATTATACTGTCCCAACGTAGGCATTTAGTTACGGCTACTGAGAGGTACGTTGCAGTAATGCTCTGAATCTGCCGTCACAAGAAAATGAAGTAACAAAAGACACAGCGGCCATGTTGGATGATATGACAGAACAGACTAATGGCGAATCTTTTGTTAAACTCATCCATCATTGCGGCTGAGAAAACCGTCAATTCGAGCAGCTAACTAGTGTTCTTGCGCAAAAACAAGCTATCTAAAGCGATGAAAGCCAATATGAGACTCTCGAAAGAACTGGATTAAAAAAAGCACTAAAGAGCGTGTGAATGACCTTAAAATATTCTGAGCGGTGCGCTTGACTGCCCGTCTCTGATTGGTTGACGATCTCATACTCAGATCCCTTATTTCTTACTGCGATTGGTCGACAAAATTGATTGGTTGAAAATCTGCAGTAGTAGTGTTACATATAGGTCAAGGAATAAGGATATCCAGTGAGTCCTTGCGCCTTTCGTAAAGCGGCTTATATGTTTAATGCAAAGTGAAGACTTTGAAATTTAATGATGTGTAATACAAGTCGCATATAGACCAGGCTATGTATACTTCAATCTGTTTTTCACTGTCTGTAATTGTCTTAATGTTGGTGTAGTTTGCATGAGTTTAAGTCTAGGCGTATGATAGTCGTGTTGCTAGAGTATTCAATAAACTTTACAGCAGGCAATTTCAGGCATTATCAGACAAATTGTCATCACTATTTAAGAAGATTTGAACGCAATCAGAAGCACTAAAAACGACCGATCAAAGAAATACTTGAACAACATAACCAACCGTCACAGCACGAGAGGTTTATCTAACATCTGTTCTCCCGTTGCGATTGCTTTGCTTTTTTCTAGCCTTCAATTTACTGCCCTTTTGTTTTTGAAAACAAGGGCTCACTTCTTGATTAACCTCTCGACCAGGGGGGTCCATAATATGTCTATTAAGCTCACGAAACAATTAAGTTACTATACGAGAACTTTTGCCATTCCTCTATTTGTGTTTTAGAAAATCGGCACATTATAGTTGACTCTGGATGGCCTTTTTGTTTACAGTGATAATAATACATACGCTAAACCACTTGATCTCTTTTATTGAAATGAAATTTCCGGTGAAAACCAAAAGACAAATAGCCAGGCTGACATTTTGTGAAGAAATTTCTAGCAAGAAAAAGACCAACCGGGATCGATGATGATGTAACTTGTACAAGTGCATGTACAAGGTTGATTGGTTTTAGAGATGGTTAGAGTAAAAATAGCTTTGAAACTGTGAGAATAAACTTAAGGCATCTATATGTAGGTATAATCTCTCGGTTTTTGCCAATTTAGGTCTGTCATGTCTTGGAAGCGTAGGAAACATCAGCATGATAGAACAATTGTCATTTCACGGTCTTTTGCTCCTCAAGAAACTTCAAGTTATGACATATATACATTATGTATGCGGTGCACATTCTGAAAGCGGCCAATATATCGATGTTTAACGATAGGGATGGATATTCGATGTGTTATCTCGCGTTATCAAACAATAGCACTAGATAAGGGATCGTTATATTTATGATCAATTAGCGGTCCGTGTTGAATTGTGTAGCAATTAGCCTATTGACACGGAGACTTGGATATGGCGTCGTCATTCTTTAGACAAATCAAACATCCATTTGCGGCCTAATCTCTACTAAAATGGTTCCACGGCTTCCTATTCATTGCAAGTGTTGATTTTTCTTCCACTATTCCAATAGATTTTAAGGAGTTCGTGTCAACGTGGGAGACCAATGCGAGAGAAGTATTAATAACATTCGCTAGCGTTAATCCGCTCTGCTAATCCGTTTAGCGGTGTTTTGGGTCACCTAATCTGTCATATGCTATTTAGGTTATGCTATTTATATGCTATTTAGTCGATGTGGATCTTTGTTAAATTGGATGTAGTATTACCAAATGAATTGATCTCATATATTCTATTCTCAGCACTATTGACGCGAGGCAGCTGGACTTAACATTCTTTCACGACTTTGACAAATAAGTTGCTAAATGCTTTTCAATAGTCCTGTGAGCCAATGTAAATCACTTTAAGCTTGACCGTTTTTGTTGTCTTATTAGTTCTAATGACTCTAACTGACGCCATTATTATCATGCAAAATGTCGGCATCTCCTGATCTATGCTTAAGAATGGAACAGCCTCTCCACTCGATCTTGACTGCTTACAACCCATGACAATCGTCTACATGATCGACCAAAACCTCACTTGAGTTTGGCTTTAGTATAGGTATAAGCCACGCGAAAAGTTTTCAAACTTTCAATAAAACTTATCATTACTTCTCTTACAGGACTGTAAAAGAAGCCAATACATCTTTTTTGAGGAAGCTTAAAAAATCAGCTCCTTTTTGGGTCGGTTTTTTTTTCAGTTATCGATAGAAGGTCCAATATGTAACATATTTTTAAGTACCCCTGTCTGTCTATGATTTTTTTTCCCCGGGCAAAACTATCAAATTCATCGACAAATATATCATTATCAATAGATTTTTTTAAAGAAACTTTATCTTTGAAATCTACTATCAGAGCGCTTTGAGGTGTCCTGAATAGGCCAATTTGATTAACCTTGAAACAACCTCTGTGATGATCAACGTCAGGGCGCAGCTAGTTCATAGATCGAAAATGAAATTTTGCTTGTTAGGTTTTGCGAATAGAGGGGAAAAAAGAGACTCGGAGAAAAATCAGGAAGGGAAGCGGAGATCTAAAAAAACTTTACTGAAGTAAGCCGGAGGCTGTTGAGTCGAGACCTAAGGTGTGTTATACAAGAGACGCTTCAAAAGTTTGGTTAAGTTACTGCTAAGTGAAGTAACAGAACACTGCTGATCGTGTTTGTACAACAAAGTGGATACAACTTACCAAACTTGCTGTGACGATGTTTTGTGCCTTGGATTTTTCTTGAAGAAGGAATTTCTAGGAAGTATCCTGTCCTGGAGTACATTTTGACAATTGCATAGTTGGTTGGGTGCCTAGAAATTCTCGTCCAATCGGATTCGTTATGTTGTGGTTTCGCAGGAGTAGTTGGACGATGCCGCAGAACTCCTTTAGTTGTTGCTTGTTTAGCGATGTGGGAGTCTATTTTCTTAATCACCTTCGAAGATGAGGTTACCATCTGTAAACCCATCAAAACTGACAAACACATGAACTGTCAATATAGAAAAAAAAAACCATCAGTTAATGTATTCAACAAGTCTGGAGCTGAAAGGAAAGAACGTCAACGGTTTTCCAAGCGTTGCTTCAACGACTGCAACCTTCAATTAGTCACGACTTTGAAGAAATTTAAAGTCAAAATTAATTAATCCAAGTGTAAGAAATTAAAAAAGGATATGTGTCGCAGGTCAACGATGTTTAGAAATAAATTACTCCAGACTGATAATCTAGTATTTAGTAGATGTGTTGTAAACAGTGATAACAAAGACGAAGTGACTCTTAGTTACCTTGATGATTGCGAGCTCCATTCCTCTTGAGATGATAGACGATAATGATGATTCCAATGAGTGTCTGGTGCAATTTGTATCGTCATGACCGAAGTACCGACATGGTGTCGTTACGTTTAGAAACTTAGCAAGTCATGTGTTCTCGTAGCGTGAATACGAAGGCCTTCCTTCCGTTCTCCACCATTGTGTTTGGACCACAGTATAAGAATGTATTAAAGGCGCGACTGCCGACAGCTTATTAATATCTCTTTTCTACCCCAGACGTGAATTAGTGTTGGACGATAATTGTTAACCTCTGAAGAAAGGCCCGAGTGCCGACTATTAAAGTATGACATTCCAATGGGGTGCATATCGACAATTACTATTATTGGTGCTTGTGACGTTTCCTGAAGATTTCATACACTCCACATGCGAGGCACCTGGTATGAGCCAGGTTTTAGAATAGATTCTACTTCAGGAATAAACTTCACGGATATGCGCCATGGAATCCACTGATGTGTAGTTGCCGTATTATGTTCATAAAACAAGCCGCTTTGAATGCCTGGGATTCTTTGCTACGAGTTAAATACCCCTTTCGGCACACCACAAAAGGATGCATAAGTCCATCCAAAAAGATAACCATGTTGTTCGTGTTGAACTGCCGTCAAAAAAAAAAAAAAGAAAGAATGATTGAGTTGCGCATCCAATGGCAGCCGTTGTTGCCACCATCGATCAATCTCCTTGCAGATTCCTAGATTGCAGGCTTGTTGGTTTTGCATCTAAGTGCGTAAATGCCACGCTCTCACGCGCACGATTGTTACTCCTAAGTAAATACAAACTGGATCCACTTAGGAAGACAAAAATAATGAATGATTTCAATTCACAAGAGAATTAAGCGTCGTTTAACAAATGCCTTCCATAGGTACCGGCATTTGTGTCTGTTGGTTGGGTAATAATCCTCGAGCAGTTCTTGCACGCAACTTGTTGTTTCCCTTAGTCTTTTCCACCTTGCGGAACACACACTACAAAAGTTAATTCGAGGTCAAACCATAATTTCCGGTATCCCTCACCAACTGGGCTTCCGTAAAACGCAGTATTCAATGTCAAAGCATAAGTACCTTGACTATTTACCCGTATCAGTCATAAAAGATTTCGATCAACTACGGAAAGGACCACGACTTTTTTGTCAAGAGATGTGAGTTAGTCAAATTTGTCCAGTAGTTTGATAGCCAAATGAAATCCAAACAAGGATCATCCAATTGGTTAAAAAAAATAAAAATAACAACAATATATCATGGTGTTAGTGTATAGCAATTTAAGCAAGAATATTAGGATGACACTGTGAACCATCTAATTGCCCTCCTGGGCTTTAGGGAATGCTACCGATTCACTAAACATCTTAAGAACAGACTGACGTTACCATAGATACGATCTATAAATATTGAAGGTTATTGCTCAACTTCTTAATCCTAAATGCGAGATTCGTCTTCCGAAACTAGAATCATAATCACGACGCTTTGAACTGTACAAATTACGAAATTATACCAATTTGTAAAACAAAAAGGAACAATTTGCTAAAGCGACTTTGGAATGTCGAAATTTAATTGATGTATTATCTGAAAGTTAATTTACTAAAAAGAATTAATTCCAAAAATAAAATAACTACAATTTCGACCTAAAAGCCAAGGTCGAGGGCTTAAATCACTGGTGAATGTCACTGGGGATAAAAAGCCAGAATTTTTATTTGTTTTTCTTATGGAGTTTGCATCAAAAGGTACGGCTGAAGAGGTCACTACTGATGACGCAGTGAACTCAACTCAAACATATACGTATGTTACGTTAGCTGTCTGTGATGTATTTATTGTAAGCATTGCGGTATATTGGGTCTAAGAAGCGCAGCTGCACAGCTGTTAGCGCGGTGACTCTTGGTGGATATGATCGCGTGTTTAACGACATCGGCGCAGCGGGTCACATCAAAACATGGGTGGCATCTGTAAACTTTATGAGGTTCTAATGTTTGCTCGTTATAAGTGTTGTGAGCTAAGCAGATGACACGCAAGGCTTGATCTGTTACTCGGTTCTCAGTATAATAGTTGTATTCTGCAGCATTTAGTGACGTTACGAAGTCATGATCTAGAAGTAAAACTTTCCCCAAACATTATTCTTTCCTCTTCTATTCTAAATCCTTTAAAAGTTTGCAAAAAGTGTATGGCTTGCAACTCCAAAATAAATTTCTTATTTCTATTTCTTATCGAACCCTGTAACAAAATATTAATCTGGACTGATCAAAGTCAGGGCACGGCTAACACACAGATGGACTCTTGCAATCGTCAGGTGTTAGACACCGTAACTGAATATCACTCAAAAAGACTTCGAGACGTTCACGGTCTACTGATGCAACAATATCGACTTGAAGTGCAACTTCCTAAGATCGAACTGGAATACTAAATGCTAGGGTTGTTTTGAAAGCATCCAAAAAGAAAAACCGTGATTACTGTGATTGGATTCTTAGACGTTCAGTTTATGGATAATAGGCTTTTGATGCTTAATTTGGATCTACTATCCCCTATGCACGTTTCCTTTCTGATCTTCCCAGATACTTAAACGATGTGTCGAAAGAATCTGTCCACGTGTAGAACTTAGAACATATATACGTTCCTGGTGGCCCGCAGCAGATCAATCCGAGTAGTATAGGGGATGGGGGTTCCAGCGCAACGACGACTGGAGGATTACCCGTCTAAAGTACCCACCTCGATTCGTACCGCGATTACCCGCATCCCGCGTCTATGTAAGATATGTTAGTCTATATATGGAGTGCGAAGATTGTAAAGAGTTTGTTTTTGACTTCTGTATAAAGTGCTTAAAACCCAAGTTTGTACCTACTAAGCCAAATAAGTATATTTGTTGTGGTAAAAAAATGCAAATAGAAGACGACACGTCAGCACAGTGTTACGAGTGTGGTAAGAATATTCGTAATGCCGTACCAAATGCCACCAGAGAGCAGTATTACGCTAATGGAGGCCGTAAGAAGACCCCATACAAAAGAATAAAATACTTCAGAGACTGGATGAGTTACATACAAGGTCATCAGCCAGTATATTTAGATAACGAAGTAATGGAAAGAATTATAGACCACTTAGAAGAGCCAACGCCACAAAGCCTGCGGAAAACGCTAGAAAAATTAAAGCTAGGGAAGTATTACAAAGCTATTCCCTATTTTTTGTCTGAAATTACCGGTAAGTCTATTCCTGAGGTTTCTGATATGAGCAGAGCCGAGTGGATGTTTTATCAGCTGAATAAGGATATTCCTTATTACCCTGACGTAATCTATGAAATATTTTACAAAATTGACCCCAACCACCCCCTGTTAGAATGGATTCCAAGGCGATGATGTAATTCAGTCAATTTGCATATGACAGCCGGCGTTCAATATGCAAATAGAATCCTGTCACGCTCTTTTCAAAGCAAATCTTTACTGAGCGAGTTTTCTTTGAAGCTCTTCTTTTGCTTCTTGGTAGATCTTTTTGCGAGATTCCTCGGAAAGATCTCTTACGATTGTTTTTTTATTCCTTATATCCGACTTTAATTTCTCGTACTTTTCCTCTTCAGCTAGAATAAGCGAGAATTCTACATCATCTATCTTTCTGTCACACAAAGCCTTTGAGACAAGGTCAGTGATAGTATTTACTTTAGCCCTTGACAGAGCTATTGTCGTGTCATGCTTGGATATCTTGCTTGACAACTGTTTCATAATGCCTGTTGTAACAGCGGAAACGATGCCGCAGACGGCGCCGACGCTAGCCAAAGGAACTCCAACAATTATTCCCGGTCCAGTAAGCGAAGTAGCCACGCCAGTGCCTGTTAACGCCACGGACATGGAGCCGGAAGTTATCGCGATTTTATGTAAAATGCTTCGGGCTCTGACATACTTTTTTCTGACTTTTTCATAGTGTTTCGTTTGCCCTTCCAAGTAAGCCAGGATTAGATTTGCCTTATTCAAGCGGAAGTTCTCGGCATTCAATTCATTAGGTAAATCAGGATAGAGAGGAGGTGCTGATGCTATAACATCCATTATATATATAATGTACGACGCTTTTGGGAATGATATACAGGACAACCAAAAATACTGGAATTGGAGAGAATTTAGGAAAAGGTTTCCACATGCGGGTGCTAGTAAGTTCGAAAGAAGACCCGATGGTATTTACTATAACGGTGAAAGAATGTACAGCAATGAGGATTTAAAACCTACGCTGGTCGATCAGGTGAAGCATTTACCGGTTGTACAGCCTAATTTCCCAAGGGATTTATTAATGAGCAAGGAAGATTACCCATTTTACGATGCTGAAGGTGGTGTAAACGAATTTGAAACGATGGTAACGTTCCTGAAGATTTCAGTGGGTAAGCAATCATTTGACGTAGTAGTAAGGAATATCTATGGGGATACGATGTTAAAGCATACGTCAGGTAAAGAGGCCAGGGAATGGTTAGCAGGACCCAATATGCGATATTGGCCACAGCAGTTAAACTTTGCTGTCTGGGCTGCCACTAAAGGTTGTGGTGTTGCCGCGGATATGTTTCACATTTCATTTATGCGGTTTCACGTTGCCTTTACGGTTAGGAGGCTGTTGAAGGAGCTTAATGTACCTTTACCGGGAGATAAGGCATTTAATCCAATGAATAACCGATATGACGCCGCAGCCCTGGAAAGGTTAATTAATGAATTCAAACCACAGCAAAAAGATTTTCGTTACAAAGAGGGTAAGACGCATGGGCTGGGCATAGTTTACGTTTGGGGTGCCAACGGTGAGAAGCCAGCCGACTACGGACATCAAAAATACCCAAGTGGTGAGTTAGAGTTCGGTGATATGGGCGGTGATAAGAGTAATAATTCTTTAATTACCAGAATTCAATCGAACTACCTAGGCACTTGGGATCCATTTGTGTTAATGAAAGGAAAAGGTCTAAGGAACCTAGCCAGGATCAACCGCAGCATTGAAGCATTCGTGTACTGTATCTTAGGAGCGCAGGTAAATACCCGCAGCCCCATCATTGGATCCCAAGGCGCTTCGCGGGAAACACAAGAAGAATTCCTAACTTTATTTGAGTCTGCAATAACAGAAAATGACATATCTAAATCAGTGCAGAGATATCAATTGGCGGTGCAGCAGTCTAAAGTGCGACTGAATTACGCTTTGTCGCCTGGTTGTTGGTTAATGCCGAGTAATTTGGTTATTAACACCAATTCCGTTGTGGGTTATAACAATAAGATGCAGCGAGCTACTAAGGATATGAAGTTTGGGGTGAATGACGTGAACTCTGACATGACCAAGAGCATTCCTCACTTCGTAGAGAAACCAAAAAAAGAGGTAGAAAAACCATTAAAAAAGGTGCTGCCAAAGAAACCAGTAAAGAAGGTTATACCCGAGGAATATAACCATAACTTACTAAAAGCCGGCTTAGCAGCTGCAAGCATTGGTCTTAGTTATTATATATGGCGATGAATAACCCCTACATGGCTGGAGTAGATTGCGTTTATACGACTTACACAGGCGAGAAAAAATACACCCAGAGCTCTTGGGTTGATGTTACGGGTATGTCAGTGAATTTGAACTACTCAGGAAAGAAGTTAATTCTTTGTAGTATTTGCATTGGATCTGCCAGCCACGCCAACGTCGGCTTTAGGTTCCTGGATGACAATGGAATACTGCAGCCCATGCGCGCGAAGACAAACAACAGGGAGCATACGCATTTCTCCGTAGAGCCGCCGGCGCATAGCACCGAGAATTTATCGGTTTGGACTTTTCATATGGTTACTGATTGCCATGGGAAGGTAAAGCTGCAAATGCGTGTAGATGATACTGGGAGCGTTTGTGTAAATAGCATAGAAGATCAAAGAGATACGGCTTATAATCACAAGACCATTAGCACTCTTACGGTGCTTAGCCTTTAAATATATGAACCCACACGTAAAAGAAGATTGGTTTTTTCATTACCTGAAGGAATATTGGCATCAGGGTGATGAATGGATAGACATTTGCACGTGGGTTAGAGTTGGAGGGTTGGGGTTAATCATATGCACCACTAACGTTAGCGCATTTAATGACGCTAACGTTAGGTTTAGGATTATTGACGAGAATAACCAACCATTATTACCTTACAGAAAAAAAGATAATAATAGGAACTTAGCTCATTTTACGTATGAAGCCCCCAGAAGTTTAGAAAATATGGCGCCAGTAACGTTTCACATGATAGTTAATTGTCAATATGCAAAGCTTCAATTTTGTCCAGACGACATGATACGTCCGGGGCACCCTGGTATCGCCATGATCAATCGAACTCATGACAAAAGTGCTACTTGGAGTCATAAGACTATTTCTACTATGACTGCCATACCCTTGATACCAAATTATCAAGGCGGCGCGAATACTATCTTTACTTATCCCCCGTTGAGGACGCTTCGGACACCCGACAACGATAAGCCACCAGTAACGTACCCAGATAAGATTAACCCTTCATCTTCTTCAAGAGTACCACGCCGATAGCTACTACCAAGATCCAAACGTTATTCCCCACGAACTTCAATAGTTCTCCGCCGGCCCTAAGTGCCAAGGAAACGACCGAACCCAGCAGCCCAGGCAAACCGGCTGCCATCTTTTTTCCCAAGGCCGTCAGCCCATTACCTAATTTTTTTACGCCTGCGCCTGTAGCCTTAAGCGCGGACAAGATCACGCCTACTACGCTTGAAATAGCGACCGCGAATGCCAGTGGAATACCATACTTTACCAGAGCTCTTTTTACCTTTTCCTTGGTGGTAAGCCCCAATTCTCTTTCCAGGTTTTCCTTTTGCGTATGTAATTCTGCAAGGCGCTCCTGAAGAGTCTCTACTTCCCTTTGAGCTGCTTCCCTTTCCTCTTCGGGGCGAGTTTGATCTGCAACTATTTCCTGCTGCCGCTCTATTTGTCCCTCCAGGTCTTCGATAGCCTGATCTCTTTGTCGGATTTGTTCTTCTTTAGCATTGATTTCAGCAACCAACTGCCGCCGTTCCTCTAAAGAGTTAGCTATGGTGGTACGTAAGTTCCTAGCTTCTTCCTTGTTTATGTCTAGGTCTTGCAAGGCAAGTTCAAAGGCCTTTTGAGCTTGGTCCCTATCGCGTAGGGCTTTGTTTCTTTGTTCTCTCATTTCCATTATCCTTTGGTTCTTGTCATCAACTTCTCTCTTTTGAGCATCAAGGAGTAGTCGGTTTTGTCGCATATAATCTGCTTCCCTTTCTTCCAACGTTTCTTGTAGTCCTTCGACGCGCTTTTCTAGCGCGACCTTTTCATTCAGGGTTTCCAACCTTTCTAACATGCTTCTAGTGGCACGCTGGAAGCCTTTTAATCTCGCCACGTCACCCCTAACTTCACCATCTTTATCAAAGAGGGGTTGTGGTTTCGTCCAGCGGTCTTTGTCAGGATATCTCAGGTCCTGGACGCTTATGAGGACTTTGTTTCCGCGTTCTGTGAGCCTTACGTCGTCAGCATCGAAACGGGAATAACGCTCATTTAGCTCTTGCATTGCCCACTCTACAGTTTCCCGCGCGGTTGCTCCGCCCATGTTTTGAAGCTCCAAGTATTCAGGGATGGGTTTGCCGTGGTGTCTTGATTGCCACATGCGATTTAAGGCGGCCTTGGCGCTTTTCCATCTACTACCATATTTATCGTGTAAGGCTGCGTCGTAGATTAAGGGGTCGGTTTCCGGGCCTTTAGTCCATGCGTCGTATTCTTCATCGTTAATATCGACTTGACCTTCTTCAGTGGTGGGATCAAAATCTGTTCCTTCTACTTCCATTATATATGATAAGCTCAAAGTTAAACCCCAATATATTACCTAAGCAGGTTGGCGGACTGAAAGCAGAACGCACCTTTCACCGAGTCACCTTTACCCCCAGCAGCGCTAAACCTGGAGAAACGCTGTACGTAGGCGTGCCCCGACTAACAGATAACCTAGTGTTAGTTCCTGGCACCCTGGCGTTAAGGTTTGATTTGACGGTGCAACCTACCGTCGCAGATGAAAGGATTATCGTTAACAACCTTGGTCGCAACATCGTCTCAAAGATGCGAGTAAAGTTTGCCGGGGAATCCCTCTTAGACTTAAACAACTATGACCTTTACACCACTTACAAAGATCTGTGGTTGACTGCATTCGAAAGGGCACAAAAGATAGAGCAGGGTATTGGTAGCACAATCTTACGTAAGGTTAGGACTCCTACCAAGACACAACCTACTGACGGCAGCGGAGAAACCGCAGTGGCAGATGCAAAGGCCATTAAAACAGCCTATGGTACTAAATACGTAATACCATTGGACTTTGAGGCTATTACCAGCCACGGAGTTTATTATCCTAGACAGTTGAGTGAGTTGCAGTTTGAAGTGACCTTAGCCAACATAACTAACATCATTGGTGGGTTAAGCACTGCGTTGTCGGGAAGTATTCCTCCATATGCCATTACCAACCTGGAATTGCAGTATGAAACCATACATTCCGAAGATCTAGCACGCAGCGCTGGCATGGAATACAGCTCCGGAAAGGCTTTCTTGTACGACCACGCGGTAATGTACAAAACCTTTAGTTTCCTGGATAAGACAGACGCGGTAATTACTCAGAGCATTAATTTACCACGTCGTAGTCTTACAGGGCTGATGTTGGTATTTATCAAACCTTATGAAGCCGGTAAGCGCGACTCTGAAGCCTTTCATAACCCCAACATCACCAACGTCGGGATTAGCATCAATGGAGTTCCAAATAAGGTGTATTCGCAGGGAATGAAGCCCTCAGACATCTACAGGGAAATAAAAAGAAAGTTTGGGGATCAAGTTGCACCCGGCGAGTTCTTTACCGATAAGTATGCACTGTGGATTGACATGCGAACCACCAACGACGAGGATTTACATGGACAGGGATTGCGTCTGGTAAATACCCAGGACGGCATTACCCTGGAAATCAAGCGTGACCCAAACACTAGCGCAAGTGACTCAGACAAGATCAACGCATACGTCTTCGTTGTCTCTGACGCGCAACTGAGCGTAGAAATGAATCAGCTAAAGAGTGTTGCGTATTAATGCGCTGCGCTCCCTCATCCAAGAAAGGATAAAAATATCCCTTACGTATATAATGCTTCGCGTATTCAAAAACAACAACACCAAACTGCAATGCATAGTGCAAGGTGATAAACTTTATTTCAAAGCGAAGGAGGTGGCTTTGGCGTTGGGTTACGTTAACTCTAGGGACGCAGCTAGAGCACACGTCTCAGAGGAAAACAAGGTAACTTTGGGGTCTATAAAGGGTGTCAATCTGACTGACACCCCTAATGCGCAACCACATACCGTTTACATCACTGAAATGGGTCTTTATGAGTTAATATTCGGATCTGAAAAGTCCGTAGCTAAGGAGTTCAGAAAATGGGTGTTAGGCGATGTTCTCCCTACCCTCAGGAAAACAGGTAAGTATGAAATAGAGCGGCGCTTTGACAGTCCTAATAAGTTAATATTCAAAATAGAAAATGAATTTGACCTGCATAAGAAGGTCGTAAACTACATACGTCGATTCCACCCTATCCTACTGCTGGCACCAGGTCTTGGAGAACTACAGGACTCAGCTAGAAAAAGAATAGTATGTTGGCAGAAAGGTTACCAGGCGGGTCAGCCTGACATCTTAGTTCTTAATGCACATAAAAAATATAATGGGTTATGCTTGGAGTTGAAGACACCTAAGGGTAACGGCGTATTATCCTCAAAACAAGAGGCATTACTCGCACAATACGAAGCAAATGGTTACCTAACTATGGTGTGCAATGATTACGACCTTATATGTAGGGAGATCGACCATTACGCGGAAGGCATTCGCATACCTTGTCCTTGGTGTGATAAGGCTTTTAAGACGCAGGATACGTTAAGGACTCACCAAAGAATATTTCATAGATATAATGATAGTTGAACAGACACACTGGCGTGAATTAGTCCAAGGCATTTCATACAGAATAAAAAATTATGTTGTGTTCGAAGACATTAGCCGTTTAAGGTTGGTCTTGGAACACGACGGTAAAGAGTGCACACTGTGGGCACCGGACTGCGTGCGGTATGTCCTTCAAGGTGAGGAATTCACACACATACGCAGCTATGGTAAGGTCAGCGGTCGATGGAAGTTCGACGTTGAAAGGAAGGTAGATGCTAATCCTCTGTGTGATTAGAAGTCATCCTCATGGGCGGTTAAGTATTGGTCTGCTACGGCGGACCTCATTTTTTCTGTTATGTGGTAAGCGGATACGGTAATTAAGACGCCTCCTACGAATGCTGCGATTTGAAGAATCATATATCTTTCTCATTTTTCCAAGCCTTTCGTACCGCCAGGTAATGGTCTAAAGGACGTGGTCCGTCGTATAGACAGCACCAAATATGTTGTCCGCTCCGTTGACAGCCGCAGCGATCGCAAATAGCCTCCCAGTGTTCCCTGTCCTCCCATTTAACGCCCTCAACGTCGTCAAAGCCTACAAAGGTTTGGTCAATTTCCTTCTTACGCTTTGTCAGCGCCCGGGAGGTTTCAAGGGGACAACAGCGTTCGGCTATGTCACCGTGGGTTTCGCAGGCAATACCTTCTAGGTGGTAACGGCGGCAGTGGTACTTATGCCAGTTCTCTTCAAAGAAGGGCTCATCACAGCGGCGGCAGTAGTTATTTAGACAGACTTTGTTGTCGCGGTGATATTGTAAGGCTTGGAGGGTGGACAGCTTTTGACCGCAGTCACCGCAAATGGTGCTTATGGGACGGTATCGCAGTCGCTCCATATACTTACAGATTCTCTTTGTGTTTTAGGATCTGTGGGACACCAATGCCCAACAAAGGATCCTTCGGGGAATACCTTATTACAATGAGGACAGGCGTATCTTTTCTCCTCACGAATTATGCAGTCGGCAGGTAGTTCACACGTAATGCAGTCCATATATTGAAAGGGTTACTAGGATTCCTCCTGCGCCTTAACTTTGACGTAAGGATATCTTATTTCATTATTATTATTATTTCTTAGAATACGTTACGTAAAGACTTAACTTTGACGTAAGGATATCTTATTTCATTATTATTATTATTTCTTAGAATACGTTACGTAAAGACTTAACTTAGGGGTCCTTAATATTATTTCATTATTATTATTATTTCTTAGAATACGTTACGTAAAGACTTAACTTAGGGGTCCTTAATATTATCCTCTTTTCATCCATCATATTTAAGTAACATTAAAGAATAATAATCAATCATTAAAACTAAAGGTCCTAAGAATATCAGCCTAATAACATTTAAAACATTAAAGAATAATAATCAATCATTAAAACTAAAGGTCCTAAGAATATCAGCCTAATAACATTTAAAACATTAAAGAATAATAATCAATCATTAAAACTAAAGGTCCTAAGAATATCAGCCTAATAACATTTAAAACATTAAAGAATAATAACCAATCATTAAAACTAAAGGCCTTAAGAGACCCTACCCTATCAGCAACAACGAAGTAGGATTATTAATAAGGCATAAAGAACACCCTACTATAATGACGTGCAACGATTGCAACAAACGATTCAGTTCCTTACAGCGACTTAACTATCACACCGAAAACAAGGTCTGCTTTAAGCAACGCGCAGCAACGACATGTGAACATTGCAATAAGACCTTTACGACCAGCCAAGCTCGTTCCTACCACGTCAAAAACAAGGTCTGCTTTAAGCAACGCGCGACAGAAACGACATGCGAACATTGCAATAAGACCTTTGCTACCGCGCAAGCTTGTTTCTACCACGTCAAAAACAAAGTCTGTCGCCGAAACAACGCACACAACCTTACTTGCGAAGAATGCAACAAGGTACTAAGCTCTCCTCAAGCACTAGCATACCACATGGAACACAGAGTCTGCCTCAAATCTCTTTGCAAAAGCTGCAACGCATCCTTTGAAGATGCCTGGCACAAATACAGATGTAAACGATACGACCTTTCAGAAGTCGTCTGCGAAGAGCATGGCGACGTGGCAGAACGTTGTTGTCCAGTCGACACGGTAAGGCAATTAAACAACCAGAAAAAAGAAATAGACAACCTCTTTGTGAACTTCGACGTCACATTTGAAAAGGTCGCCTGGGAGAACGTAAACTACTGGAACGACACTTGCGATAAGTGTGGCTGCGTCAGGAAGGAACAACACTTGTGGCAGTGCTTATACGATCCATCACAAGCACGTACTTTCAGTCGCTATGCTGAAATGCGTATGAAAGATGCGCTGCTACGCCAGCAACGACGATGAGGTTCTAGAGGGGATATCTCATGAAGTCCTTAACGGACTCCTTAGCCCACGTCGCTATTGTCAAAAGCGCACCAAACCGTTCTGCACGCTTCCGACTACACATTTCATCATACAATTCCTGCACACGCTCTTTTAACCGATCTATCTCTTCCCTTTGTATTTCTATGGTGTCTTTTTTATCTTTTGCGTCGGCTACGATTCTTTGCATTGCTTCCACTGGTTCCATCTATATATGAACCCAGATCACATACCTTGTAACGCTCTGATAGTAGGACCCACCGGCTGTGGAAAGACACAATTTGTCGTGGAGCAGCTATTAGGACCCTTTAGATACCGCTTCGACTATATCGTGCTATTATGCCCCACCTACAGGAATAATGTTACCTGGGAAGGCATAGGCAGGAATGATGACGACTTCTTCGTAGATATCTTAGACCCCAACGAGTTATCCAGCCATCTTAAGTTCTGGCACAAGCAATTCCCTAAAGATACACAGACTTTACTCATATTGGATGACATTGCCTGTGGGGACGACGTAAAAAAGCGCACCTCCGAATTAGTGAAGCTCGCTTTCAGCGGTAGGCATGACAATATCAGCGTTTGGTTACTCTCGCAGCAGCTTACCAGTGTCTCTAAACCCTTCAGGGAAAACATAGGCTCCCTGGTCGTATTTTATACTCCGAGCAAGTCTGACCTGGAAACCATTCTTTCTGACTACGGCGGTGAGATAAGCAAGGAACAGTTACGCGGATACATGCGGGATTTAAAGACGCATCAACATTCCAAGATGATATTCACTTTAAGGTTTCCTTATAACGTTAACATATATGGAGATTGAGCAGCTCTTAGATGAAGTCCCCACACAGTTAGACGAAAGTAACCTCAAGGAACAACTTAACATCCTTGTGTCTTCGGGAAAGTGTAAAGAAATGATAGGCAAGGAACTTACCCATGAGCAAGTTAACAAGTTGTCAGAAGAGGAAGTCAAAAAGTTCCATAAGAGGTACGAGGCTGCCCTTGCAAGTAAGACCACGGACGCCGTAGCAGACTCCGCTATCCGACTTGCGACTAAATTGCTTGGACTTGCACTGCCCATAGACGACGTGGAGCAACTGCGTAAGGACATAAGAGATGACTATGTCATATCCCAAGAACTTAAGATAACCTGCGGGTGGTTGTCTTTGAAGTGCGGTAAGTTAATGGCAGTAGCCTCTGCGGCTTTGCACGTAGCTCAGCACGTCGACTTGAAGGAGGGTACTAGGTTCCTTCGGAACATCTTGGAAGGACTTCAAGAAGGATAGAGAAGTTGAAAAGGTCTTTCAGGCAGCACTTGCTGATAATCAAGTCACCTCAAGTACTTAGTCAAGTCATTCTCAAGTACTTAGTCAAGTCGTCCTTAAGTCGTCTTAAGTACTTAGTCAAGTCATTGTCAAGTCATCCTTAAGTACTTAGTCAAGTCATACTTAAGTACTTAGTAAAGTCGTCTTAAGTACTTAGTCAAGTCATTGTCAAGTACTTAGTCAAGTCGTCTTAAGTACTTAGTCAAGTCATTGTCAAGTACTTAGTCAAGTCGTCTTAAGTCATTCTCAAGTACTTAGTCAAGTCATTGTCAAGTCGTCCTTAAGTACTTAATCAAGTCATCCTTAAGTCATTGTCAAGTCGCCGTCAAGTTATTATCAAGTCCTTCAAGTCCTTAGATATAAGATGAGTGGCACCGAAGAACAACCTCAGGAGGAGCAGAAGATTACCAAGCCTAAATCTGCAGGCAGAGTTGCCGCGGGAAAGAAGCTCGCGGAGATGAACAGGAAGAACAAAGCCAAAAAAGAAGAAAAGGTGGAGGACGAAAGCGAATCCTTTTGGAATCCCGGCTATGTCATCGGCGCGTTAGGAATTGCTATAGCAGCAGGCAGCTTTTACTTACAATGGCGGAATATGAAGCCAGAAGTAAAGTGGGAGGCCCCAACATATCACGCACCTGTGGAGGTCAGAAAAAACAAAATCCCTGAAATGGAATGACCTTCTCGCTTTGTAATATAATGTCGACTGCATTGTTGAAAACTGTTGAAGAGGCAGCTATCATTACTTCTATTGTTGCTGGTATTGGTTGGGTAGGTAAGAAAGTGCTCAAAGAAGACTTTACTGAAGACCCAAGCAAGAGCTTCGCTAATTTCGCTAAAATGACCGCTGCCGTTGGCGGGGCTATCATGCTAAAGGATTACCTACGAAAGGAAAAGTACCTGCCTAACATATAATGGTTAGCTTAGTCGCAGGTGGAGTTATTGCAGCTTTAGCATTTACAGGGGCTAATTATGGTGGTAGATATCTGGATAAATTAGTTAGCGGTGATAAAAACGCAGAATCTAACGCCGAAAGAAAAAGGCACGACTTAGCGCTGGAGAAATATCAGCGGGACGTGGCGGCTTGGAATAAAAAAAGACAAGCCACAGGGATTGGTTGGATAAGAATTACCAAGACAAAATGCAGGTGGATAAGAACTTCGAAAACACAGACTACGCCTTCAACTTTATTCGCAGGCGCACCCAACAGTAGTGTTAAAGAAGCCTGACTTTAAGAATTACTACCAGCCTTCTAAGAAACAAAAAAATAGCGAGTTGGTCTTCGTAGGAGTCGCAGGGCTGGCAGGAGGCGTGGCCTTGGCGTATCTAATATAATGATCGTCTTTTGGAAAGCGACAAGAATAACTTTACCACTTATCTGAATCCTCCCATCCGCGCGGAAAGGGTTCGGTTGGTTAGTTGCTCTTTGTACAATTCTTGGTATAATTTAATTGATGGCTTTGTCGTTGACAATGCCGCTAAACCAAAAATACCAGATTCCCAATACACACCTATAACACTGGCTAAGGAGCTAGCAAAGCATGGATATACTCTTACCACAGGATTACCCCATGAAATGAAATTCAAAAAAAATAGTGGGAGCGTTAATTTAAAAGGCAGTTCATTGGTAGAACTCCTGGGTCTTACTAGTACCACGATAAATAGCGGCAATACATATGATGTGAAATGGAAAGGTCGCATCCTCTTACGAAGGTCTATTGCGACTTGATCCATAGTTACAACAATGGAGAAAAGTCTTCTCTTATGTCCAAGTTTCTACCCAAAGGTAATCCCTTTGACCTGGTAAATACACCCCCGATTTCTTTGAGCTATGACTTG